>NW_026731853.1:0-62500 GCF_028476545.2 Physella acuta
ATAATATATATATATATGTATATATTATGTGTGATATATATATGTATATATATGTGTGTATATATTTATGATATATATATGTTTGTATATATATGTATATATATATGTGTGTATATATATATGTATATATATATATGTATATCTATAAGTATATCTTAATGTATATATGTATATATGTATATATATATATATATATGTCTATATATATATATCTATATATGTATATATATATTTAATATATATGTCATATATAATATATCTATATATATTATATATATATATATATATATATATATGTATATATGTATATAGATAATAGTATATATGTATATAATCATATATATATTTATGTATATATGTATATATATATGTATATATATATGTATATATATATATATATGTATATATATATATTTGTATATATATATGTATGTATATATATATGTATGTACTTTATATATAATGTATATATATATGTATGTATATATATATGTATGTATATATATGTATGTATATATATATGTATGTATATGTATATATATATAGATGTATATGTATATATATTATATATATATATATATATATGATATATATATGTATATATATGTATATATATGTGTATATATATATATAATATATATATATATATATATAAATATATATATATATATATATATATATATATATATATGTATATATATGTATATATTATATGTATATATGTATATATATGTATATATATGTATTAATGTATATATATAATATAATGTATATATATGTATTATGTATATATATATATATGTATATATGTATATATATATATAATATATATATATATATATATATAGTATATTATATAAATATATATATATATATAATATATATATGTGTGTGTGTGTGTGTGTATGATTTAAGCCTATTACACTACATAAATAAGTATTTTAGGGATAGAACTAAGATCAGGAAACAGCAGTCATTTTATTTACAAGAACTTTTTTTTACACTTTCAATTAACCATGCACTATTCAGGGTTTCAAGTTGCAAATTAAGCATGGTAATGTTAAGCATTATTACTACAGTCTCAGTCAAACCATGTAACCACTTTACACAACCTTAAAAAAAAAAACACATTTTCAAATTTTAAGCATTTTTACCAAAGGTTAACATACCTGAACTGAAGCTTCTGTCAGACCACAAACAGAATTGGCAAAATTTCTAACAGAATTGCAAAATTCGTTCATATCTTGCTTTTTTGCGTGGTTAGATATACCTGTCATAGCATTCCCAAGATCCTATAATTAAAAATTTAGCAAATATATAAAAATCTAGTCAGTATATTCATGGTGAGTGGTTTATCAAATCTGTATTGAAAAGCTAAATGTAATATTAATAAGAATTATACCTGTGATTTTTCCATAACTGCCTGAAGTGAATCAAAATATGAGAGATCGCTGACAGGCTCATTAGGGTTGTCAAGCATGCCAGCAATTACCTGTCATAAAAATATAGAAATAAGTAAGTTTCCTCAATGTTTAAATTGTGCTGATGCTATCAAACCAAGGTCTATCAATTAGTAGTAAGATAATAGTAAATTTTTTTTTAAAATAATGAATATTTAAAAGTTAAAAAAAATAAGCAAATAAAGATGAACAAATTTAAAATATGTAAAATTAAATTTAGCTGTAATTATACAATATACCTGAATTTGTCTAAGGGCATTGTCACATTCTTTCTGTCCTGGTGCAGACATGGTGCAAATGCTGAACAAGTGGTTAATGCTTTCTGTTACAGCCCTAACAAAAAATAGTTATAATTAATAATACAGCTTCCTAACTGCAGCCAACACATTATTTTGTGTTATCATAAAAAAACTATTACAAAATTTTTATTTTATTTTTGAACTTACCTGGCAGCCTGTGCAAGAAGATTTCTTGAATTTGGTGCATTTGGGTCTGCAGATACTGATTTTGCAGCCATCAACAGTTTGCTTGATACCATGGAAACACTTTTCAAGCCTCCTACAATTTGGTTTTGAGTTTCTAAATCTTTTGAGAGTCCAGCAATAGTTAATCCAGTGTGTACAAAGTCCTCATAATGATGGCTAAAACGTGAGAAAAGAATTTTTAAAAATAAAGATGGAAATTTAAGAAAAATTTCTTAAATTTCCCTTAACATCTTAAACAATATAGTAGCCAATAGCAGATACACTTGCCCAGCAAATATAAGTTAATTTTGCGACATTGAATAAAGCTTAGGTAATAAAAGGTAAAAATTATATTCAAGGGTATTACGTAGGATTTAATTCACAAAATGGTAATTATTCGCAGTCAATCTGTGTGGGACCATAGTTTACACAATAAGTTATATTTACCTGTATCTTGTAGATGATGCAGCAAGATGCTGTGTGGTTTCTCTAGATGAAGAAACAATATCACTTGCAGATTGGTTTAAGTTCAATGCTACATTGTTTAAGTCATTTTGAACTTCCTGGTAGCTTCTATCAGTTGGAGGGAACTGAAATTAATATTTTTTTCATCTGAATTGACTTTCAATAAAATATTTGTTGACAGCAAATAGAAATAATTTAAGTGAATAGCATACCCTTGGATTGGACAAATTTTGAGAATTTTGTGTAATTAATCGTAATGCATTATCAATATCTCTTTGTCCAGGAAGGCAGTTGACACAATTATTCAAAGCACTTGAGACTGCTTTAGCAACCTAATGAATAAATGTGCAAAAATTGCTTGTGATAGAATTATATAGCCCTACTGTACAATAGGAAACAAAAATTCAGAGATTTTTTAAAATAAGAGGTAACTCTGATCTTTACTTAGTTCTTAATAAAGACACATTTAGGTTACATTAAAATACCTGAGATAACTTTTGCTGGTTATCTGGATTGTTGGGATCATTCATAGCACTTTTGGCTTCATCCAAAAGCTTAATAGATTGATGAATCACATCTCTTGCATTGTCTATAATTGTCTGCTGTATTTGCTTATCCTCTGTAGTTGCAGCAACACCTCTAACAGAACTGACGAGAATCTTTAAAGCATTAACTGTATCTCTGGCAGCAATGCCAACGTAATCTTCATTACCCTAGAACCAAAAAACATTTTTTTAACCATGAACCTTAACAGAATAGAATGAATCAGGACGCTTACAGGTATATCCAGGAAGTTAAACAAACCTGGGCAGCAGCAGTTAATAACTGAGCCATGGAGGATCCAACTGTTTTAGATGTTGTACCAAGCTGAGTAGAACATGTTTCAGCCTAAAGGAAATATTTGTCAAAATAATAATGCGGTTGGGGTAACTTTAAACTTTTTTGTTTATAAAACGCATAATTTTATAATGGACCCTAGAGAAAAGTCTTGAAGGTTCCATTAAATATTTTAAAAATCGTGTGCACTCAAATTAAAATGAATGTGGTTGTAAAAACTTGATTGTGTGGTTTTTGTTGGACTAAAAATTTGATGTGTTTGATGTTTTTAATATTTTTATTAAAAATATTTATCAGCAAAGGTTTTGAGTACAGATTAACACATAGTGGTGTTTTCAGAAATATGATCACAGAGTTTCTATACAGCAAATCATAGTTTGTCTTACTTAAGCAAAACTTAAGGTTACAATTTTGGCTTTGTAAAAATATACAGAAATGTAGCTTTAAACACACACAAAATTTTCAAGTTCTCTGGATTTGCAAAAATATTAAATTTCTAACATTTTTCAGGCTTAAGTTTTTAATTGATTTCTTTTGAATTCAAAATTGAAAAAAAAACATGTTTTTTTTTATCCATGCCAACAATGAAGATTGGATGGAGACATCATATCAAACACAGTGGGGTTCATTTAATATGTAGGTTTATAACTTACTGTTTCACCAGGTAGTCTAGTTAGTCTGCCAGCCATTGCAGCTTGCTTGATATCAGCTAAATCTTGATCAAGATCTCCCAGTTGATCAAGTGCACTATCTATTTCAAGAGATGTGCAAGCTTCTTGAGCCTATTTAATTAATAAAAACTGGTTTCAAATAACTGCAATATTTACACATAATTATTTGATTTTGTATAATCATTTTGTAAAAATTCAACATTTTTTTTCCATATATTCCATACCTCCCTTCCCCAATATGATGACAATTAAAATACCTTATTGGCAGAAGATCTAAGCTCAGCAATTGCACTAGACATAAACTTGACAGCATTATGTAAATTTAGTGCAGCAGCTTGATCAGAAACTGTAGGTGCTGCTGCATTTGCAGCTCCAATTAGGCGACTAGCTGGTTGAATGAAATCCTGGGCTGCATTTATAAGAGCCAACTGGGCTGTTGCACTATCTGGCTGACGCTGGACAGCACGTAGTGCTTGAACTAATGCTGGGATTTGCTGATCAAGACCCTAAAATATTGAAAAAACAAAGAACTCCAAAAATATCACAGGGTTTCTATCTTGAATATTTATATAAATTTATAAGCATGTATATTCATTTAGGATTAGTACATCAGCAATGTGTGTAATGTAGCTATTATTAAGATTTAATTATGTAAAAAAAATCTATGTTTTGGGTTTTATAAATAACATCTCTAATTTCTAATCATACTTTTCTGAACGGGTTTTCTTTAGTAGAAGATGAAGAGTAGGCTTGTTGTGTTGCATAATAAATGGATTTTATGTGTGTGATGCAGTGTTTGCATGTGATTCGAGTTTGCAGATGGATTAGTAGACATGTTGAGGGGTGTGTGTGTGGTAGGGGTGTTGAGGTAGGTGTAATAGGTAAGGCGTTTTAGGTGGCATGATGCAGAAGACATATAGTGGTACTATAAAATCCAGGTAACTAATTTTACTATAACCTAAATGTACTAAAGACATAATAAACAATTGTCTTTACTTGGGCAGCAGTTATCATCTGTTGGTTGGATGAAGGGTTGCGATTTGTTTTGTATGCTTGATTGGATGCATTAATCAGCTGAGTTGCTGCAGCTGCTGCTTGATTGGCAGATGACTGTAAAACAATTATTGTTACTCAAATTACATTATTAAAATTGCTACATTGATTATGTAAAGTAGAGTTCACATATTTCTAAGGCCACAAAAAGAATATGAAATAATGGTATAGCAACAAAGTCTCTTTTTTTAACCTTTCTGAAATGCATTAGATATCAATTTCAGAATAGTGGACTCAGGAATGTGCATAAGACTAAACTGGGAAATAGAAACAAATACTTTAGAATGAACACGTGCTAGTCCTTCTACTCTACCATGCAAATCCATTTTTTTTTTTAGATTGACTATTACAATTATTTTCAAATTTATACAAAAACTATAGTTATTCAAATCATTTAAAGAATTTTAAACAATGAGATTATGGTTTTAAATATAAATTACATGAAAATTGTTAAGTAAATAAAAAAGTTACTTGGGAAAGTTTTCAATTAATAAAAATTTAAAAATTTGGTAGAAGGCAGAAAAATAATATTGAAAAGATTGGCCACTACTAATGACTTTTCCACTTACTTTTAATAACATCAAAATATTTGTATGTTACAACAAACACACAAAGATGTAATATGCATTCAAAATGTATACAATGGTAGTGCCCTTCTTTAGCAGAATTAAATCAAGGAATATATGTTAAGTAATAATCTCACTTTGGTCTTATGCAAACAGCAACTAATTAAACTTTTCATTAAAAAAATCAAATGTTTCAGTCTGTTCAACTGTTAATATGGAAAAAAAATTCCTTAAAACTACACACACAACATCTAATTAGTTAAATCTATTTTCATATTTTTATAACATTTTTTCCACATTTTTCTCCGTAAATTCTATATCCTTTTAATAATGATAGTAATTAATAACATAATTTTTAAAAGAATAAACCTCTAGGTTAATTTTATTAGCATTGCGAAGTACACATCAAATATCAAGTTTATAGCTAGCATATTGGAAGTAGGTTTGGTGGCGACTATTTAATTTTTTTTATTATTACATTTCCTCGTCAACTCTACTTAACAACTTTTTTGAGGACATCATTTATGGATGATCCTTTATATAGGTTGTCGCTTGACCTACTTTTTAAACCGTCGTCATGGTAATAATGGCTGCCGAAAACGACGATAACGTGATTAGGAATTATAACAATGTTTCATGGTCATTTCAGAAATGTATACATAAAATCGTTATTTTTGTGTACTATTCAACAATACCGATCTAGTTTTAACAATGGACGATTAGTGTTTGATGCTAACTTTTGGTCTAATCGCTGAGAATATTGAGCAGAACATAATAAAAGTAAGCAAAACGTGAATTGCTTAATTTAATACTGTTGTGAACTTACTAAAAAATATGATAAACTATAGAAAATTATAACTTGCTTTCTTCTAAACTAATGTCATTAATGTTTTAAAAATCATGCAGGGTAAAAACAAAACCTATAAAACATAACTTGATCGAACAACAACAAACTAAGCCCGCCTATTTTGCCTGTTGTGTATTTGAATGGGGAGAAATCTAGCAGACTACACATTTCTGCTGAACAGTGGGTCACAAAAACACTCCTTAAAAAACTAACGTGTTTTTTCACAAATCATTTTCTAGACTACCTATTAAATGGGATAAATAAAATTGGTATCAAATTAAAGGTAAATAAATGTAGTTTTTAATTTTCAAAGTCATTATGAACAATAATGAAGTTTAAAATCTTAGGCAACACCCTACTTTACACAATTCATCATTATCAATACAATAAAACTACCTCAAGATTAGTCATAAGCCTTTTTTTCAAAGCGTTGCTAGCAGCTGAGTTAGTTGCAGATCTCAATTCTTCAGCTGCAACTCTTAACATCTGTTGTTGGTTGGAGTCATTAGGACTGAATAGCAAAAAAGAAGCACAATTTTAACAATTATTATCAGTGAGGATAGATTTAAACAAAGAAAAAACTCACACCCACTTGACTACAGAGATACTGTGAAATAAAATAATGTTAACACTTTAGTGCAAGAACTTAAGTTTGAAGCTTTACAACAATAACAATGTAAACAGAAAGTGATATCACTTACTGTTTATATTGCTGTTTCGTAATGACACCTGCTTCTCAAAGCATTACAAGCCAGTCCACTTATAAAGTACGCAAAGAAATTATCAAATTGCCTTTCACAAAAATAAACAGTACTGTATGTTCTACTATAACTTAACGTATTCAAATGGATGTATGCTATGTAAACTAAAGATATTTTTTGTTTGATTAAAAAAGTATAAGTTTTTATTTTGTTGTCTATATTTTGCAAAACCTATGCCTGTCTTTGTTTTAAGTGTGCAGCATTACATGGACCCTCTGAATCCCTCTGAGTCACAACCAAGAGAAGTAGTGAATACTCATGTCCTTATGAAGGATTTTCCTTCCAAACAAATAGTATGTATATATATTCTTCATTACTTTTTCAAAATTATATTATTCTTTTATATTCATTTTATATCAACATACTTCTCTACGAACTGTAGTTTTGGTATGCATTCATGAGTATTCAGAAAAAAAATTATTATTATTATTCCAACTAAACTAATAGCCTAAATTTCAACTGGACTAGGATTTTGATAATTGTCTATGCAAGCTGAACTCTCAAGAACTGCAGTCTCCTTTTCAAAAGAACAACAAGAAGAGATTTAAATTAAAAAAAGACCAATGTATACAAAGTATTTTTCACCTTGAGGCACATCCTTTTGCAGCCTCGACCAACTTGGCAGTTGCATCAGCCAGCTGTTTGGCAGCTGCCAATAGTCTTCTTTGTGTGTCTGAATCAGAATGGTCTTCAGCTTGACCTCTAATAGCACTGACTAGAGTTGAAGTTGCCTAAGAGACATTTATCATTTATAAGTTAGAACTATAAAAGCAAAGTGGATTCTGTCTGTCACACTGTTCCTAAAACCCTTAATTAGATATGCTGCAGAAGTATTTATTGATCTTGCCAAATTGTGCTGTCCACTCTGATTTTATCGGAAAAACTATAGTCATCTCAATAATTGTACTTAAAGTGACCAAAAACTGACCTAAACTGAGTTAGAATAACCGCTGTCTTATATAAACTATACATTCTTCAAAGTGGTTCAATTAGATTGACCACTTACAGATGTGATACAAACTTGATATTTCGTAAGGAGATAGCGGGAAAAGTTAGAACTATAAAAGCAAAGTGGATTCTGTCTGTCACACTGTTCCTAAAACCCTTAATTAGATATGCTGCAGAAGTATTTATTGATCTTGCCAAATTGTGCTGTCCACTCTGATTTTATCGGAAAAACTATAGTCATCTCAATAATTGTACTTAAAGTGACCAAAAACTGACCTAAACTGAGTTAGAATAACCGCTGTCTTATATAAACTATACATTCTTCAAAGTGGTTCAATTAGATTGACCACTTACAGATGTGATACAAACTTGATATTTCGTAAGGAGATAGCGGGAAAAATACCAGATTCTCAGATACGTAAAATTAAGGGGTTTAATACAAACTCTTATACTTTTAATTTCCCCCTTTCTTTTACTACACACAAAAATAAACAAAGATATTCGGGTAAAATAAAAATCCCTTTAAAATGTATTCTAAATTCTTATCAAATAGCTGTGAAAATAAATAAATAATGACTAATAATTAATATTTTGCGAACCAAGCAAGCGAAAAAAATGTGATTCTCAAATCTGTGGCAATATGTAAATGTGTCCTTGTTTATAGATAGACAGACATTATATAGATATATATAAATAAGCAAAACCAAAAATGCTATTCCATTTCAAGGACTTAAAAATTAAAAAAAAAAACTTGTTAGTGAAGTCTTAATGCATTACAAAAAGAAAACCTAGTAAACATAAAAAATGTGTAAAAAAAAATTTAAATGATTAAAACAGTTACCTGAGCCAATTGTTTAGCTTGTTTAACCATTTCATGAGCATCTCCCACAGAACTGAATAACCTGTCTGTAACATTAATAATGGTGTCAACTGCTTCCTCATGTTGTTCTACTGCCTGTGTAATATTAAAAGTAAATGAGGTGAAACAATTTTGTAGACATTTGAAGTAGTAGCTGTGTAGTAAACAAGAAAAAAAAAACAATTATTACTGTATAAGTTCAAGAAAATATGCTCAAATAAAATAAATATAAGAAACCTTTATAATAACACGCTTTAAAATGCACTGAAAAAAAGGAAAAAACTAAAGTGTTTTCTTTAATAAAAGCTTAGGTCACTCATGAGATGTCTAACATCTCATGAAATCAGCCAACAGTGACCAAACAGTTCTTTATCAAGTGACAGCAGCAAAAAATTCAAGGTTTTTGTATTTAAGTTTAAAGACTATTAGATCTAGGCCTTGATCGGTTGTGTAACCACACCATAGTAAGCTTTCATCAGTATTTTGTATCAAAAGTTATGATGATGATCGAGTGGTTTTTTTTTTTTTTTAAATGTTGTAAAAAACTCAAAATTACGTTAAAATTAGAAATTTAAAAGCTCCCTGTGTATTTGCTTGTTTTTTTTTGTTTGTTTTTTTTAGGAAAAAGCTGAGTTCCGTCAAAACTGAAAAGTTATATCTCTGCTGGAGATAATCCTATTAAGAACCATGTTGGTAAAGTTATATATAAGGCGCAGTCAAGCGGTCGTACATAAAAATGACATCAAGTTAATGAGCTAAATTTTTCCCAAATTATATCATTAATTACTAGGCAACCATACAACAAATGGCATCAAAAAGTTCGGTCTACAGCCCCACCCACCTCTTCAATAATAATTTTTTTCAAGACTGCCTGCAACTTCTGACTAACTTTATAAAGTTATGAAAAACTGGGTAAAAATCAAGAGGTACATAATGTTCATGTCTGATCACAATTTCAATAAAAAAAATTAATATATATTTTTATATATATATAGCTGTAGCACATTCACATGGCCACAGTAAGTTGACATGCAGTAGACTAACTATTACACACCCCCACGTAGGCTAGTTAATGATTGAATGGCATTCTTCTATTAAGTTAAGATTTGCCACAACCCACAAACAATCAAACAGACAAATAGCTTATAAAAATAGCCGAAAGTCAGATTAATATTTAAATTCAAAAGAAAGTATTCATGCAAATTTGGTTTAATTCAATGCTACTTACATGTGCAGGATGAGCAGCTTTTTTAATATGCATTAACAAATCATTGAGGGCTTTTGTAACAGCTGTAGCAGCAGATCCAAGGTCTTGCAGCAAGTGATCATCTTTACATGCTGCCTGAGAAGACTCAACAATACCTTCAACTGACTTGGCTACTAATTTAGCTGCTTCAATCAGTTGCTCTTGGCATGCTGGATGACCAATTGTAGGAGCAACAACCTAAAACATATAATACACATTTTCAAATGTAGTTCTATGTTCCATACTCTATACTAATGTTAAATAAGCAATAATCTTTAACTAATTTTGGTTGCAGCCAATATTTGGGCATTTTTGCATTAACTAATTTAAAAGAAAAAAATTACTTTAGTACAAGCAACAAGTTGTGAAGTAGCTAAGGCACACTGTGTAGCAGAGGAGATTACTCTATCTTGTTGAATAGGCTCATCAGCAGTATTAGCAACTGTTTTTGCTTTCAGTACTAGAGATGCTGTTGCATTTGCAACAGCTTTGGCTAAGGCAAGTAAAGCCTCCTGTAACATAAATAGGTTGCTTATATATAGAATGCTCTTTAAAAGTTAAAAAAAAAACAGATATATGTGTATATAAATGCAGTTTACACCAAATCCTTAAGTGATTAAATTAACTTGCCTGATAGATTTTATCTAAATCATCAACATGCTCTCCAACTTCATTAATAACATCTTGAGATGCTTCACCAATTCTACCTGCTGCAGTTAATAAATTCTGTCTTGGCTAATAAGAAAAGGCAGATTATTAGACAGTTACTTAAGACTTTTAATACAACTTTTGAATATAATAATTAAATTGCTATTAAAGTGACCGTAAAAATGCTGCATTTTTCTCACAACTTTATCAATTGAGAATTTTTAGTCCTTAACATTACTTTAAAGCTTAGAATAATACAAAACAAAGTTGAACTGCTTTGTATTTTAGATATGTTGTGGCTATTTTGAACATCTTCTGGGCACAAAAGAATGACATTTTTTGTGTTCTGAAGCTTCTTTTCATTTTCACTCAAGTGAAAGCAAAAGGGTTTCAGATGAGTGTGCATGGCATGCATTTTTAACTAATAATGGCTGTTTCAAATGTATATTTTATTTAGCCTTACGATTTTTTAAAATCACTAATCACTAATCCATCTTTAGAATTTGTAAAATACGTTTTTTATGTGGCAATTGCTTTTAGAATTTGCTACAGTTGAAGTGTCTAACAGGCATTATTTAGAAACTATGGACATTTTTTTTTAATGTGCAAAAAAAAAAAAAAAATAGAACAAAATTTGAAGTTGTGCACCGAAGGAGGCGTATTGGTTAATTTTAAATGGGAAATGGAAAATGAGCATCATTTTATTCAATGGGACTGCACAGTGTTGTTTTATCAAATATAGTTCAACAGGTATATCATTTTTCTTAAAACTTTTTTTCTTTTCTGCTCTAAAGTATTACATTATTTTAAAAGAATGTTACAGTAGACCTAAGAAACAATGACTTTTAGTCAATAAATAGGTATTAATTAGTATAAGTTGCAGAAATTTGTCTTATACAATATTTCTAAACAAAACACTGAACCTAACACATTTTAGAATTTGTGTTTGAGCCAAGTATGCCACTTGTGCTTTAAGTATAAAAATGAAGAAAAAAACATTATTTTTAACATGTTAGCTTCCAAGACAATGATATAAATGATATAAATGGCCATTTATTTTTTTCAAGTAATGGAATGCTCAACAAGTTCCATATATTAAAATCTCAAGCAATAAAAACAATAGTTTCTATTTAACTAAGCCAACATAAAATCAAGGATTAATGGTAGCTTTTGAAAAAATGAACACTATTACAGCAGAATTACTTACTTCTTTTTTTTTTGTCCATTATTTTAATAATAAAAAGGTGGGTTTTAAGTTTAATAAGCATCATAAACTTAAATACATTCTTTAGAAATGTTTATCAAAGTTCTTGTGAGAACATATTTAATTCAAGACATTTTTTAAGCCATCATTAGAAATAAAATTTGAAAAAAAAAAACCAAACAGTTACTTACTTCTGTACTACCAGGTTCAGCTGCTTTCAGCAAGTCAGAAAATGCTCCGATGAGTCCACGAGCTGCATCTAGTAATCTCAGACCAGAGTCATCACCTTCTTGCAGAGTTGCAAGCATTTTTACATCACGACTAAAGTCTCCTACATTTGAGGATCTAAGAAAATAAATTTTAAAAATTGTACATATTTAGTTAATTCAAGGGGAAAGGAGAGAAATGTAAAAAAGCAAACATTACACTATTATGTATACAATTTCAATTTGGCCTATACTATACATTTCTTTTTTAGAAATATTTCTAAATCTCTGTAAAAGAACAAACTGTACTAAAAAAAGGTCTGAAGAAGAGTGGAAGCTCCTATACTGGCTATGCCAATGTTGTTTCCAACAAATGATAGCATAATTTAATGCTATCATTGGTCATGATTTAAACTTGTCGTTTTCACCCTCAATACTAACGTCATCAGAAACAGTCACATCTCAATAATTTTAAACTGCTTACATTTGATTGACAGCAGCGCCAACAGCTGTGTAGTCAATGTCATCCTGTTCACCTGAGGTTAGGGTGACAAGCTGAGCTGTAGCTGCATTCATAGCTGAAAGCTGGGAGCCCACTTTTTGTCTTGATAAATCTAACTGATTCGCACGCCATTTTTTGGAAGCCTGTAAACATTTTAGAGCTTAGAAAATCTAAATTTGATTGTACATTACACTATATTAAATTTCTTGTAATTTTATAAACAGATAAAATGAAGTGATTTTTACTGGATCATCTCCAAGAGTAGGCATATCAGATTTTTTGTTAAGGTTATCTTGTGCTGAATCAATGGCACCCAAACCATCAGAAATAGTCAGAATAAATGCTCTCTGTGCTTGTGTTAGTTCCTGCTGTATGATTGTCTGCCCCTGTACAAAATATCATTAAAAATTATTATCTAGTGTCTATAGATAAAATGATTACATGAAAGTTACTTGACTTAACTTCCAAAAAATAATACTTCCAATTAGTTGTGTTAGGAAATCCGATATTTTAATTAAGTTTAATTTTTTTACATACAATGAGTTAATATTTGAAACTGTTTTCTGCATTTTGCTATTATTGAATTTGAAAAACAAATTTCATTTTAGAATTGTGTGATTTTTGACCAAAAAATCATAATTTAAGAATTTTTAAAATTAAAAAAGAATAACTTTGCCCAAAATATATTACAAGCCTGTATATTATTGAATATACAATATTGAAAAGGAAAATATACAAATCATTCAGGTCTATTACCAGTAAGACAAATATGGGTACTTCAGTTAGTAAAGAAAATTCAATTATAGTACAATCAAACAAAAAAAGGAAATTGCTTCCTTCTTAGTTTTAAATTTGTTAAAAACTAGACATCACAAGTGAAATGGGTTATTCATGATTAAAACATAAATATTTGTGCTCATTGTGCAATACTGACAATGTGTTAGAAGTTAGTAAACTTGAAGATAATTAAGTTTTTTCCAAATAGTATTAAAATGCAACAAAATGTTATTTATAAAGACAGAAAGTGTATAGAGCAACAAAAACAAAGCAACACGATGTTCAAATTAATGTTTGGAAATGTCATGAGCCAGATGTTTTTTAAAATATTTAGTAACATGGATAATTTTAAGCACAATTAAACAGTAATTATCATTTTGCAATCATTTGAAATTTAATATTTTTTTTAGATTTTAAATATAAAATTAATTAGCTGATCCCTTTTTTGTTATTATTATATCTGGCTTCAAAACAGTTTCTTTTTTGTAGTTCTAGCATGCATTCCCTACTAAAAACAATACACATACACTGGATCCTGATTGCATTCCACTAGTAGGACCCCCATCAATAAGGTCAAAGGCTGAGGGAGTCTTTGATGAGCCATTTACATCCCCATATTCATATGGTTCTCCCTGTATTACCATTGGTGTAAGGTTAAGTAAATTGGAAAGATTAGCTGATGAGGTTCCATGCTTTAGTAAATCAAACTGCATTACTAAGATCAATAATTTAAACAACATAATACTTGCACTAAATGCGTAAACATAATCAAATATGCCAAAGATTAAAAATCCTTTTCAGAAACAAAATTATTTAAAGAAATATCACACCACTCCAACCTAGTACCTTTTGAAGCTATGTAATATTTTGTCTTTCTAATATCTATGTTAATTAAAAAGTTGTTATTAGATACAAGATACTTTCATTAGAAAGAGCAAAACAGTGAACATTTATTTTTCTGTTGATTCTTTAGAAAATTTGTTGTGTCCGATTAGGTGCTCTTCATCTGAAGTTTTCTTAGGTTTTAAAATTTTTAGTTACTGTATATCATTGTATATTTCAACTTGATTACAATAAATTAAGATATTATTAAGTTATTTTTAAACAAGTAAATTTTTAAGGAGTAATATTAGATAAAAAAAAGAAACAAAAATACTTTTTTAAACCCGTAATTAAATGTATAGATTGGGCAAAAACTGTACATCCATAAATTATACAGCAAAAAAAATTTTTTAAAGACAATGTAAGGTTACTTTGTAAAGTGTTAACAACTATACCTAAGTTGCTTTTAAAGATTATAACAATAGTAATTATCCTACTCAGTTATCTATACACTGCCACTTTTTGTTAAGAAACTGATTTATATCTAAAAGAATTTGAAAAGCTGAAAACGATGGTAGTATAGTGGGTTTAAAATCACTAACATGCCGAGATGAAGAGCCACTCCGTGCGTTGTTAGACTGTGATGACACCTGTCCACGTCCTAAAGAGCCCATAGCAATTTTGTTCTCTCCCTGATAGCCATCTCTAAGAAGGCCTGGCATTGAAACATTGCCTGAACTTGGATGCTTCACATTACCTAAATTATGCTGAATGATTGTTGCTCTGTGATAAAAAGAGTTATTCAAAAATAGAATAAATACTAAGATGATTTATTTTATATAATTGATTTTTAAATCATATAAGTAACATTTTATGACTCACTGGCCAGCTTGGACGTTTTCCTCATACATAGTTGAATTATCATCTCCTTCAATGCCAAGGTGATCTTTGGCTTTTTTCTGGAAAACAAATTACTATTGTACTTACCAAAGAATGCAATACTTTCGTACAACACTTCAGTTGGTGTATTAAGTAAAAATTTCTTACTTTTCTAAGAATGATATCTATATATCCAGCAATAAGCTGTGAAATTTGTTCTCCTTCTGTTGTCTGAACAGAGTAATATGTGTCTGAATAGTCTCCAAAATCCTGTGTGGAATGAAGTGTAAAATTAAAATAAATAAATGATTAACAGTATTAAATATTGTGATAAGATGTTTAATAAATATTTTCTAAAACAATGCATTGATACGAATAAACAACTTGCCAAAGTAAAACTGTTAGGTGATGCAGCCCATCTACGCACAGTTGTTAAAGGCCATGTTTTCAATATCTGAAGAAAATTTTTAAAATTTTTAATAAACTGTGTTCTATTGCCATCTCCTAAAGTTTTTAATTTTAAAAAATGATGCTTAATTTGTCAGCTTGTATTTTGACAAATTCAATAGGCACTTAAACTATCAATAGAGACTTATCTTTGCCACGAGACCTGAAATACTAAATTTTAATTCTAACAACAAAACAAAATGCAGAAAAATAAAACAAAAACATATTTATAATATATTCATCAAATATGGATAAGATGGATAGTAATAATCATCTCAACAATGGTTCTGTTAGTAGACCTACTAGATGCACCAAAACAAAACAAAAAATGTCATGGAAATAAAAAGAATTTTGGGATGTTGGATTTGTGCCTATTCTATTTAATTTTCTAGAATAATGAAAATCTTTTGAAGCAAAGCAGTTTTAATCATATGTACCAAAAGCAAGTATCTAATAATTTATTAGATTTAAATAAAAAATGCTGTAAAAACTCAAACTCACCTCTTTAGTTTTTTCATCTACTCTAACCACACTCTCTTTTGTAATTCCCAACAGCCTCGGTACTAGTTTATTTTTACCTTTCATTTTCTCCTAAACGTTAAAAAAAATTATGATTTTAAAGTCTGTCTTAAAATAAGAACAAACAGCTATTTAAAAAAAGGGTGATATATTAAAAAATGAATTAAGCATAGTTTTCCTAAGCACTTTTAATTAATTAGCATGACAACTAAACAGTGAAAGATTTTAGTTTATTTATATGTAGAATGTGAATGTAGCAACCTTGATTTCTTACCTTAACTAGGAAAAAAGTAATACCATATGTTTTGAGGGACCGACAAAATTGTGTATATTTAACTTTAGCTTCAACTTCTGTAAGTCCAACAAACTTTTTGTGTTCCTATAGATGCAAAACAAAAATTGGCAAAATGTACTTAAGTTAATAAATTTTTCATAATCCACGAAGAGCTTACACAAATCTAAATACTTCAAAATAAAAGACTTACAGATTTGATTTTTATAAATTTTATAATGTGATGTACATCTAAACATGGCTAACCATATGAAATTTAAAATCTTTAAATGGGATTTAGCATGTTGTGTAATATATGAGAAAATAAACAAAAAATTTTTGTACATGAGTACAAGTTCTTGTTTTAATCATTTTGAAAAATAAAATATTAAAACCATTATTTTTATGCACTTTTTATTAATAGTATGTTTCTGGTTATTTTTAAACAATAAAATGTTACTTACTATAAATATTTTTTTTTCAATTCCTTTGATTTTGACATATTCCTTTGGCAAAAATTCTTTGAGACTAAGAGAAAACAAGTAAATTGAATTTTAAAAATTATACATACACACCACACACTTTCTATATAAATAAATATCTATATCTATATCTATATATATATATATATATATATATATATATATATATATATATATATATATATATATATATATATATATATAAATAAATAATAAAATTAGCTTTTTGGGAACCCTATTAGACTATTTAAATAGGGGCGATAAGTCAGGAAGAGTTTTGAAGGTTTGCCTATCTTAACACTACAGCTCATGTTTTGTTTTTTTGTGTATGCAATAGTGTGTGTTCGTCTATCAAGGTGCAAAAAAAATTATTTTGTTGTTTTTGGTGGGGTTTTGGGCCCCTAAGAGGCCTAAACTTTGAGGAAAGCGGAGCGGTGGAACGGGACAAGATTTGTTTTGTAAAAAAGGAAAACAATTCTGCTTTTTGCAGGGCTGTAAGCATGTCTGATATATAAGTACATACACATCTATTAAATGCTAAGGCTGTCTTTGTTACAAAGATTCATCTTACACCTTGACAAAATTGTGCCAAATGAATAGTAAAACAACATACTCTAAAAATCCAGGCTTGTGTTTGGATTCTACATGATCACCAAACTGAACTTGACATTGCAAGCCTCCAAATTGGATGGCTTCCTCCATTGATACTGGATGTGTACCATTCAAAATAGCATCACGAGACTGATGAAACAGAAAAATGTTAATGAACAATCAGAATTGATCATCAAAGTATAATAAGCACTTAATAATGTTTTTTTGCTTTAGTTAAATCATAATAACTATTATATTATAAAAATGACAAAAAATATTCAATAAAAGCATTCAAAACATTAAATTAGTAATATCCAAAAAAAAATAATTTTTTTTTTAAATGTAGAAAATAATTGTTAGGATTATAATATTTAAATTATGTATACCTGAACATAAAGTAAATTAAGCTGCACAGGGTCTCTAGCATCAACATTTTGGTCAGAATAGAAGAATTTTCTTCTCAGTAAAAGCACTTCATTAGGATCAATATCTTGCTCTCTAAGAGTTTTAGAATGGTCTAGCCAGTTCACTGTCAAGGTAAACATTTAATCTTAAAATTACAATAACTCAGTAATATTAGTTACCACATCTTTTTGTTATATAAATGAAAACAAAATCAAATGCTATTGAGATTCTTACCATAAATTAGATACTTCATATTTAAATATGGGTAAAAAATTATGTTATTATATTTTTGTTAATAAGAAGAGCAATACATATTATGCCTAAAATCATTTGTTACATGCTAAAATATATCTTAAGAGAAGGGATGCTGAATCTAAGTTAAAGCATACATTAAAAACCTACATTCATCATCAGTATGCAATTTTTTCTTCATTTCCTCTAATCTTTTCTGGTCTTTGGCAATAGATTTGTCCCTTTTTAAAGTCAAAGTCTTTTCCTTTTCTTCATCAGGTAAGTCTCTAACTAATGAATACTCTTCATGATTAGTAATACCTGTTGATTGAAATAATTGTGTTAAATAAACCGAGTTACTGTTGAAATATTTCAAGCATGTTTCTATGTGTTTTCTTAAAATAGCATTGTGTAGAATCTTCAAAGTGCTTACCCATTCTTGTACAGATTGTAATCATTAAAGAGCCAACTGTATGGGAATCATCAACTTGTAGTGTCTTAAGCACACCATCTAGTGTTCGTACCTTTAAAATTCTGTGTTTTCTTTTGTATTCAAGCAGATCCTGAAGCAAATTGAATATAACTATATTATAACAAAAAACAATAAAGAATATTAAATAAACTATGGTAAACCTAAATTAACCATGGATGGGTAGACATTACACAAATAATAACCACAAAATCTTTACAATTAAAGTAGATTTTCTTCTTTGTTTGTTTTTAGATTGCAGTATGTGATATAGAGAGGACGGAAACTATTTAAAAATTGCATAAGAGAATTATATTTAAAGCTGGTATTATACCCTAACCTTGACCCGAACCATGTCAGCAATTTCAGTAATTTAAAAAAATGTCGATTGGATATTGTATTGCCCTACCAGTGATTATACAAGAGTTGCAGGTGTGTATACTTGAAATGGACAAGTGAAAATAAGATTTCAAAATAAAACACAATTCAAGAGAAAAAGAAACATCTGATATACAAAGTTTATGCTTACTCCATTTCTCAATAGATAGTATTCTAAACTTCTGCCTTGCTCAAGCCATACTCCTTTTTTTGGGTCCTCATCAGCCAAAAACAGACCATACTCAGAAGCTTATGAAAAGGAAATAATTATATTACGACTACTGGCATACACATAATACATAACAACTAAGCAAATATTTATAACTTTTTTCAATTAACACTTATTTTGTTATTTGTTCTATTGTTCTTTAAACTGGAGTTCTTTTCATTCAAAGATAATTCTTCTGATACTTACGATTGCCAGGGTTTGCCTCTGGGATTCTCTCTCTTATGATTCGGCAGGCATCATAAACAATTGTGGATGGCTCAAACTGCATCGTTTTGATGACACTTTGGTCAACCACACTGATCTTCAGCGAAAGTGTTGCCATTTTGTGTTGGTTAATCACCCTGGTTTACCAGGGAGGAGCTGTGTTTGCTCTTCCTATCTGATGAAAATTTCTATGTTACTCCAATAGATTTTAAACCTCTGTCATCTGTGCAGCTGATTGGTTTGTTCACTTGTTGATATTTCTCTTTACTGTAATCTTAATTGTTTTAAATTTTAAGATTGTTAGTTTTTTATAACTAAATATTTTTTATTAAATTAATGTATAATATTGAAATTAATTTAACTTTTAGACAATATTCTAAAAATCATCCAGAAGGCAGACCATTTAGGGAGCCGAAAGCAAATCCAACACACACAAAAAAAAAAAATAATTTCTTTTTTTTTTGCACCTTTTAAAATGTAAAAAAAATAATAAATAAACAAAAGCATAACATAGCCATAAAAAGAAATTAATTCAAAATGAATAAAATTAATACAATAATACACAAGAAGAAAATGAACATGGGAAACCATTACACTAATCAAGTTTCCCTGTTTCATATACTTTTAACCAAGTTGCCAGATATGAAGATACACTTTGCACAAATTATTTTAAAACATTTTAAAAAATAAAACCCAAGTAGGCCAGAAATTAATTAGAGCCTATTTCTTTGAGGTTTGTCGTCTAACGATGGATATACTTTGCAATAAAATAGGTTAAATTACTAAATCAGGAAATAGTTTAATTTTAAGAGAGTCTGCTTATATATATATACGAGAAAAATGGCCCGTTGAGGAAGGATACAAAGGGCGCTAGGTTGATAGTGCTGTCTATTTTCTTTAAACTTAAACCAAAATCAAAATCACCACCTTAATTCAATTTAACCGGAAACGAAAAATGACATTGAAAACGGATTTTTATCCAGAATCGGTACTTTAATTTATACAAAATATAGTCATAGGCATATCCCTAAACCATGCACCTAATCTCATTCATGACAAAAGTCGCATTTAGAGTTTCTTTCAGGCAACTCTACTTGGGAGGAGGGGGCTCCGCCCCCCCCCCCCCCCCCCACCCCAAAACATGTCTACCGTCCCATTCAACTAAATATAATTATATACTTTTTCCAGTGTCCACCCCTACCAGAAAATTCAACCCCTGCCCCCAAAAAATTCAAATACCCCCACCCCTCTCCGGGGATGAAAAAATCTGAAAGAAACACTGGTCGAATTTGTAGATCATACAAACTACAGGAAGAACCTGGACGGGGCTTCGCCCCTACCGGAAGAGATGCATGAAAAAAACTGTGCACGTTAAACACTTTTTAGATTAGAAAAAGTTCCCCCCTCGGAGAGGAAAAAGTCTGAAAGAAACACTGGTGTCGCGTTTAGCCACTACCCGAAGAATTGCATGAAAGAAACTCTGCAAGCAAACCACTTTTTAGATTAGACACATGAATTAGGCTGTAATTTTATTATAGAGTATCGATGACGTCATTTCTTTTTAGTTGGGGTGGGGACGGCTTAGACGTTCTTACGCGAGGGTGGGGCTTCGCCCCTACCCGAAGAATTGTATGAAAGAAACTCTTTACGCAAACCACTTAGATTAGACAGAATAGGCTTTTTAATTCGATGTTTACTCGAGAATCAATGACGTCATATTATTGTGTGCACTCTCCGGCTTGATACTATTTTCTACCATATGCTAAATGTGACGTCATATTTCGTTTCCGTATTACTCTGCATGTTTTTAATTTGCTTGTGTTTTCTCTATAGCGTTAGATAGATAGATAGATAGATAGATAGATAGATAGATAGATAGATAGATAGATAGATAGATAGACAGACAGCGAAACTATTATATAGTATATATATATATATATATATATATATATATATATATATATATATATATATATATATGTGTGTGTGTGTGTGTGTGTGTTTATATATACTAGCTGCATACCCATGCTCCACCACAGGGAATCTTTATTGAATGTACCAACTATGGAAAAGAACAAACCTAAACACACAAACACAAAAGAAAACACAAACACAATTGCAATGCAAACACAAACCAAAAACGAACAACAAAAACGCAACACACAAACAAAAAAGAAAACACAAACACAATGCAAAAGCAAATACAAACTAAACAGAAAACGCAAACATAATGCATACAAACAACAGAAAATGCAATCACAAACATTAATGCAAATGCAACACTTAAACACAAACCTAAACGCAAACAACAACGCATTGCATAAACACAAACTAAAGTGCTCACAGTCTAGCCCGGGGCTAATCCTAACACTAAAACATAGCGCTCACAGGATAGCCCATTGTGCAAAATAAAACCCTGCCGGGGCGCCGGTGGATACGCCTGATTTAGTGAACGACTATAAAAACCCCTGCTTGTCCGCAAACAGGCTTCTAAACTGTTATTGATTAAAAACAATAATTAGTAAACAGTACGTTAAGTGTATAAAATAAGGCTACAGGACATTACCCTACCCCCCTTCCCCCCCTGGGAGCAATTACCCCCCCCCCCCCCCCCTCAAGTTAGAATCCTAACTCTAACTCAAATTCTATACCTATATATTACCTTAAGAAAAAGACCAAAACCTAAGCATTCACCTCAGCCACAAAACCAAAACCAACTCTAGACATTGGTTTAAGCCAAGCCTTGATCATAACACTAACCCTAATCCTAGCCCTGACCATAACCCTTACCCTAGCTGTACCTTAAGAGTAACATCCTACTGGGCTAGGGGTAATTGACAGGGGGATAATTACTCCAGCGTGGGGGGGAGGTAATGTCAGGGGGTGGGGGGGGGAGGGTGTAATGCCCTGTTCCCATAACATAAATAAAAGGCAGTATTTAAAATATCAGTGTTTTACCTACCATATTGCACTTAATCAATCCATGCTAATTATACTATTCTAAGAATAGTATATTCTTGGACTTCAGTGGAATTTGCATTCATTTTTTTAATTAGTGTGGGTTTTTTTTTAATTACCTTCCCTGGCATAATTATTAAATATTTTAAGTAATTAATATTTTTTAAAGTACTGTTATTAAAATGTATTAATTTTTTCTAGGAATCTAAGAGATAATATTATTTGACAATGGATCCATTTAATGTTTTAGCTATGTATGTGTATTTAATATTTTCTTAGCGTTATGCGAAAAAGTAAAAACTGTGGTGACTATAAAATAAATTTAAGTTGTTATATAAACAAACCCTACATTACTACTTACAATGAAAAAAATGTGATGCGATTTATTTAAAAGCATGACTATATATGTATATATATTGTTCTGGCTAATGCTTGTAAGTAAAAATCAACCTTTCTGACTATGTTTAGATTGGTTCTTTTTACTAACATCATCTCAGTTGACTATCCAACAGTCTGCTAAATTTGACCTAATTAGATAATTTTTAGAATGTTATAATTTATGTTTATTGTTTTTTATTAAAAATAGTGTTTCTGATTAGATCCCCCACCCCTAATACTGACCATCTCAGTAAATGTTAATCATCCTAAGGAAATTTAAGGAGTTGCATAAAATTGTATAATAAGGTCAAAGTTCAGTTGTTTTCTGGGCTGAAACATTCTTTTAGAAAAACGAGTATACTCACATGACCTACTTTATTCTTGTAGGCCTATTCTACAATGACGTTTTATATTTATAAATAAAACATATACGAGTTGGGGTATCTATTTTTTAAATTATTTTTTTGTTGTTGAGCATCTAGGCTTTAATTTAATGTTATTTTTCTGAATTGTTCTACCAATATAGAAAACCCGACCAAACTCAACTTCAATACTGTGCTAGCGCCAACAATTTCACTCTAGCCCGATGATAACGGCCTGAGTGGTGACACGTGTCGAACATAGGGATAAACTTCACGCGAAGCGTTAGCACTTTACCAGCTCAAAAGTAACCGAGCGTTGTATGACATTTGCAACAGAATATTTGAACGTGTCGGTGTGCGTGACAAACTGAACACATTTTTACACTGCTCACATGATGTGGACTTTGTATTCACTGCCAGCGTTTAAATAATGAATGTTAAACGCTAGGATGGCGTCAGCTTAAACAAGCTTGCCCGAATTGTAAACCAGTTTAAATGACAGCTCTGGTCGAAATATTTAAATGGCAAGCTAAAAATAAAAATCACATACAGGATTTCATGTCTTGGCAGTTTTACTTTTACTCTTCGATTGTTAAGAGTAATCAAGAAGGTTATTAGAAACCATCTAAAGTTATCGTTTTACAATAAAATACATGTTAGGGTATTCAAACAATTGAAGTAGTTGTTTAACAAGTTCAATAAGCAACCCAGAACAGAAACCAAAATAATCGAAAACAATGTTTTAAAACAGCGATTTCTTTCATAGAGAATATGACATATTAATCAATTTCTCTTATGATTTACAAAAACAAGCTTTTTAAAAACGCGAAATAACGACTTTCTTATATTACTTTTTTTTAAATGCAAAAGTGTGACTTCACAATATCTGAACACCCCCCCCCCCCCTTTCATCACACATCGTCACAAAATTATGAACACCCCCTCGGAATGTGATGTCACTTATGGACGTCCCCCCTTCCCCAAAGAATAATACTTTTATAAAACAGTTTTGAAACAACCGCTAAACTACTACTATTTTAATGCATTGAAATTGATATTTCTGGTATACTTGAATACGTTTAACAAATTAAGGCAATGATGTAACAAGTTCCAAATCAAATGTGTTAAAAGTCTTTAAGTTAAAGGCTATTGAATGTTGGGAACCCGTTAGCCTAACTTTCGTGTTTTGTATCTCCAAATATACCCCAACTTGGCTAAGTTACTCTAAAAGACTAAATCAATAACGTTTGTAATAGTATATGGTAAGGGGGGGGGGGGAGACTTTAGACCTCACTTAACTCTAAACAATATAAACAAATCCTGATTTTACTTTAGTCTGAAAAATCCACGCTGAAATCGATCTGCTAAAATAAAATTTAATAAAAGAACTATATATATTTATATAGCAGTTATACAACAGTTGTGGCCTAGTATTTATCAAGAAGTGAAAACCACATTATTTTTTTTAAAAAACACGAGTAAGCCTACTTTTTATATCACTAGACACATCGCCCATAAGTACACAACAATAATAACTTACATAAAATGCTGGTTACTTTCTAGGTTTACTGAAGTGTTAATGACTAACAAGTAGTTTGAAAAAAAAAAGCTAAATAGTTACGTGTACTTAAAATTAATTGATGCAAACTTGCCTTTAATAAACTTTTTCAGTTAACTGATATTAATCCTCGCTATGTGGCGTGCTAACGTTTATGTACACATATTTAGCAAAAGATTAACTCACCTCACCCATCCGCCTACACTGCATCATTCACTTACTCATTTGCGCATACACAAGAAACGGCTATTTTTAAAGATTTACGTTGAGGCTGTTAAGAATTTAGGTCGCATGTGTTCTGGGTTGCTCTCTACATTTTAATTGGCTAGTAAGATGTGTATATCATGACAATGCAAACTAAACAATCTGAAAAAGATAGGCTGGTTTTTTTTTTTGTATACTAGTAAGAGAGATTTTTAAAGAGACTTCGTTCGTATTAGACCGTGCCCCCCCCCCCTCCCCCTCATAAACTTTACCACCACCCTAACAAAATATGTTTTCATTTTTTTTAAATATACGCTGCTTCAAGTTTCTTAACTTCACCCTCACCAAGCACATCGTCACAACAAAAGCTAGGCCTAAACCCATCAACTCGCGGTGTGACGTCATTTTTTTTACAAGGGAGAGGGGGGGGTCATTGACGCGGCAATTCTTGGTATTTCAAGTTAATTTTTTTTTTTTAATTTAAAACAATTGTAACTAAAGCATAGTAGGCCTACAATGTAGTCATTTTTTTTCATGTAAAAAAAAAAAAACAAAATAACATATACAATATGGGGGAAGTGGGGTGGGGGGGGGAGGAGTTCGTCGAAAGTGAACGCGTGGGCGGGCGGGGTCAACAATTCCAATTTTTTGTGGACGTCATAAATGGATGACCCCTTATGTTACATGTGACATGGTAGGCGCATCAACTTTAAAAACATTGGCGTAGATATCAGGGGCGGAACTACTCTACCACCAGACACCGCAATGGGGGGGGGGGGGGTTAGAGGGAGGGAGGCCGATCAGGAAGCCGAAAATGCGCAAAATTAATTTAAATTATATAAACGAATTAATATATTAAAAAGCTTCTTAATATGTTCATGAGAGAGACAACTTCTCAGATTTAAATACAAAATGCCTTTAAATTACTAAAGCCATTGAGGAAGACAGATAGATAAAGACTAAGAAGTAGGCTATAGAACGCACGATTTTTTAAATGCAGGATGAGAAACAAAGCAGTAAATGAGAGAATTACTATTAATCAGAGTTTCTTCCAGGCATCTCTTCGGGGGGGCGAAGCCCCCCCCGAAAAATTTTTACCGCCCCCCCGAACGAAATGAAATTTATATAATTTATATAGAAAATATATACTTTTAACAGTGTCCGCCCCCCCGAAGAAAGTTTACCGCCCCCCCGAAGATTTCAAGTGCCCCCCCGGAGAAAAAAGTCTGGAAGAAACACTGCTATTAATTAAAACACAAGAAAGATGGATTTTTAGGGCTTTAGCCAATTCAGTTCTTAAGGTACGTAAAGGTTATAAGGTGGCAGTTACAGTACACATTTAGTGCTATGAGACTGATTCTTAAACATCTCGCCTTATAAATAGTTAATTCGTAATGCTAGTACTTAATACCTTATATTTGCGAGCTAAAGCACAAAAGTATATATCTATATAATTATCTTCTTGGAGACCATAGAAAACACCAAGCTGTAAGCGCGCCTCCTAGCAGCCCCCTCTCTTCATATATCTCTACCACCCCCACATGGTCTGGTGAGCTGTGGTTCACGCTAAATGTTTACAATCGTACAGCCGAGTTTAGTGACGGCTAGTAGGGGCAGATAATTTAGTTTGAAACGATTTTAAACTTAGGGGGGGGGGGGTAACTAAGAGGAGGCTGCTTTTACGGGTAGGGGGAGGGTAGGGGTTGGGGGAAAAGAGGGGGGGGGGGGTGTATCGTCCTCAACGACCTACTGATAGTGTTTTAAAGTAAATATTTTCAGTGGCAGCATTGGTACTGTCGAATTCACAAATTATGAATTACTGAAAAGTAGAAAATAAACAACTAAATAGCGGCATATGATACGCCGCGGGTCGGCTCGTTATTTATAATTTATATAAGCATATCTTTCTGATACACATATGATGATTGCGCATTGGAAATCCAAGCACAAAGCCTGGGCCCTAAGTTGAGAAGAGCCAGATGTTGCACATCTTTCTCTCTCTCTCTTTTCATATATATATATATATATATATATATATATATATATATATATATATATATATATATATATAGAGAGAGAGAGAGAGAGAGAGAGAGAGAGAGAGAGAGAGAGAGAGAGACACAGAGAGAGAGAGACAGACAGACAGACAGATAGGATAGACAGACAGACAGACAGACAGACAGACAGATAGATAGATAGATAGATAGATAGATAGATAGATAGATAGATAGATAGATAGATAGATAGATAGATAGATAGATAGATAGATAGATAGATAGATAGATAGATAGATAGATAGATAGATAGATAGATAGATAGATAGATAGATAGATAGATAGATAGAAATAGAAAAAAAAAACTTACATCTTTGAAAATAACAAACTTCTGCTGATGGCATTTTAATTTTAGCAAACCACAATCCTCTCGAAAGCAATTCAGCCGTCAAGAATACCCTCGGCCGGCACAGCTTCGCATAGTGAACTTCTCAGTAGTCATTATTTAAGAAAAAACTAAATATAATACAAAGCTATAAAGACATACTAACTAAAACTTCTAAACAAGTCATCCATTATATATGTACACTTTGCTACGCAAACGATAAATAATTCTAGATCTACTATAGTTTACGAGTAAGTCTCCGCCCCTTTGTTAAATACGATCTTCCAAAATCTTTTTTTTATCACTAACTAACAAAGACACTATATCAGGTGTACATTCTACTTAGCTGAGCTGATAAAAACATATTTTGTAGACTGGTTGGAGAACCAATGTAGATAAGTATTAATAAATATCCCTATCGACTTCATAAATGGTTCTTTAAAATAAACGCATCATTTTTTACAAATTATGCTTTTGTGTAGTAATAGTATGGTAATTAAAATGTTATTTAAAAGCCGGTTAAACAAAACTGTATTTTTGTCATACTGGATACAAATGCTTCCGCCATAAGCAAACCAAAAATGTTCTACAGTATTGTCTCCACAGGCGATGAATAAACTAAAAACCGCGTGATTATATGGGAACAGCACTTATTGTAAAATGGCGTGCACCAAAGAAGAGGGATATTTTCCACAAGCTTGCTCCCTAATGCGCGTACGGCGCTGTGTGACCTACAATTGTTATCGTGTGATGGCGAGCTTGAAGCGAGATCAGAAAATTGTAACACCACATGTTGCTCTTTTAGCTAGTCATTGTAACTAATAAATCACAATTTAGAACGATTAATTACAAGTTTGATTTGTTCCTTAACCTAACACTAACAGAATACGGGATATTTAATTTCAAATGGCTTTTTTCTCACCCCCCCCCCCCATCTCTTTCTCTCTCTCCTCTCTCTCTCTCTCTCTCTATATATATATATATATATATTTGTGTGTGTGTTTATATATATATGTGTGTGTTTATATATATATATGTGTGTGTTTATACATATATTTGTGTGTTTATATATATACATATATATATATATATATATATATATATATATATATATATATATATATATATATATCTAATATATAAAGCTCAGTTCTGTATGTAATGCATTTGTATGTCGTTGGAATTGTATGAATTTAAGTGTTAGAAAATTATCGTGCGCATTTGTCTAAATTTATGAGCTAAAAAATTACCATTGAAAGTGTTGGGAAATCATTTTCATTTTTCAAATTACAGTAATAATTGTCGGCATGTTCATTAAACACAAGTTTAAAAAAAATATCATCTTTTACAAAAATTCTAATTATGTCTTTATTTAGTCCTATAGCACTTACTTCCCTTTGATAAATTAGGAAAACAAAATTACTTCCCTTTATAAAACCATTGCATTAGTCGAAAATAATTTACTTTTTAATTACTTTGTTTTGGTGTTGGGAAAAAAAAATAATTACATAATTAGCGGGGATTGATCAAGTGCAAATGTTGTAGGTATTTTACGGATAAGCTTGGAGTATTAAAATTGTTCATCAAATTGAAACAGGCGCGTTCGTTTAAGTGAGTGCAAAAGAATATGAATAAGTTGGGGTACTATAGTCGTTCATTAAGCTAAAACAGGTGATTCCGCCCCGGGCGTTTATGTTCGCGTTAGTGTTTTCTTTGTGTTTAGGTGGGTTTGCGTTAGTGGTTGCGTTTTGATTTGGTTCGTTTTTGTTCTTTCTTTTTTCGTTTTTGTTTGTGTTTTTTTGTTTGGGTTTGTATTTGTGTTTTTGGTTGGTTTTGCGTTTGGATTTGGTTTGTTTTCGTTTGCTTTTTCGTTGTTTTTTTTTTTTTTTTTTTTTGTTGGTATTGGTGTTTGTGGTTGGGTTTGTTGTTAGGTTTTTGTTTTCGTTTGCTTTTTTGTTTGTTTTTTCTTTGTGTTTGTATTGGTGTTTGTGGTTGTGGTTGTTGTTAGGTTTTTGTTTTCGTTTTTATTTGTAATTGTGTTAGCGTTATGTTTGCGTTTTGTTGTTTTGGTTGGTTGTGGTTTGGGTGGGCAATGCCGGGTTAATGATGATTACTAAACACACAGGTAATGGTCTTTAACAGAAAGGTTTTTCACAGAAGCCAGAGCAGGGCCTGGCCGGGACGGCTAGTAATATATAAAGCTCAGTTCTGTATGTAACGCATATGTTTGTCGTTGGTCTTGGGTGGATTTAAGTGTTAGACAATTATCGTGCGCATTTGTCTAAATTTATGAGTTAAAAAATTACTATTGAAAGTGTTGGGAAATAATTTTCATTTTTCAAATTATAGTAATAATTGTCGGCATGTTCATTAAACACAAGTTTTAAAAAAATATCATCTTTTACAAAAATTCTAATTATGTCTTTATTTAGTCCTATAGCACTTACTTCCCTTTGATAAATTAGGAAAACACAATTACTTCCCTTTATAAAACCATTGCATTAGTGGAAAATAATTTACTTTTTATTACTTTGTTTTGGTGTTGGGAAAAAAAAAATAATTACATAATTAGCGGGGATTGATCAAGTGCAAATGTTGTAGGTATTTTACGGATAAGCTTGGGGTATTAAAATTGTTCATTAAATTGAAACAGGCGCGTTCGTTTAAGTGAGTGCAAAAGACTATGAATAAGTTGGGGTACTATAGTCGTTCATTAAGCTAAAACAGGTGATTCCGCCCCGGGCGTTTATGTTCGCGTTAGTGTTTTCTTTGTGTTTAGGTGGGTTTGAGTTAGTGGTTGCGTTTTGATTTGGTTCGTTTTTGTTCTTTCTTTTTTCGTTTTTGTTTTTTTTTTTGTTTGGGTTTGTATTTGTGTTTTTGGTTGGTTTTGCGTTTGGATTTGGTTTGTTTTCGTTAGCTTTTTCGTTGTTGTTTTTTTGTTGGTATTGGTGTTTGTGGTTGGGTTTGTTGTTAGGTTTTTGTTTTCGTTTGCTTTTTTGTTTGTTTTTTCTTTGTGTTTGTATTGGTGTTTGTGGTTGTGGTTGGGTTTGTTGTTAGGTTTTTGTTTTCGTCTGTATCTGTAATTGTGTTAGCGTTATGTTTGCGTTTTGTTGTTTTGGTTGGTTGTGGTTTGGGTGGGCAATGCCGGGTTTATGATGATTACTAAACACACAGGTAATGGTCTTTAACAGAAAGGTTTTTCACAGAAGCCAGAGCAGGGCCTGGCCGGGACGGCTAGTAATATATAAAGCTCAGTTCTGTATGTAACGCATATGTTTGTCGTTGGTCTTGGGTGGATTTAAGTGTTAGACAATTATCGTGCGCATTTGTCTAAATTTATGAGTTAAAAAATTACTATTGAAAGTGTTGGGAAATAATTTTCATTTTTCAAATTATAGTAATAATTGTCGGCATGTTCATTAAACACAAGTTTTAAAAAAATATCATCTTTTACAAAAATTCTAATTATGTCTTTATTTAGTCCTATAGCACTTACTTCCCTTTGATAAATTAGGAAAACACAATTACTTCCCTTTATAAAACCATTGCATTAGTGGAAAATAATTTACTTTTTATTACTTTGTTTTGGTGTTGGGAAAAAAAAAATAATTACATAATTAGCGGGGATTGATCAAGTGCAAATGTTGTAGGTATTTTACGGATAAGCTTGGGGTATTAAAATTGTTCATTAAATTGAAACAGGCGCGTTCGTTTAAGTGAGTGCAAAAGACTATGAATAAGTTGGGGTACTATAGTCGTTCATTAAGCTAAAACAGGTGATTCCGCCCCGGGCGTTTATGTTCGCGTTAGTGTTTTCTTTGTGTTTAGGTGGGTTTGAGTTAGTGGTTGCGTTTTGATTTGGTTCGTTTTTGTTCTTTCTTTTTTCGTTTTTGTTTTTTTTTTTGTTTGGGTTTGTATTTGTGTTTTTGGTTGGTTTTGCGTTTGGATTTGGTTTGTTTTCGTTAGCTTTTTCGTTGTTGTTTTTTTGTTGGTATTGGTGTTTGTGGTTGGGTTTGTTGTTAGGTTTTTGTTTTCGTTTGCTTTTTTGTTTGTTTTTTCTTTGTGTTTGTATTGGTGTTTGTGGTTGTGGTTGGGTTTGTTGTTAGGTTTTTGTTTTCGTCTGTATCTGTAATTGTGTTAGCGTTATGTTTGCGTTTTGTTGTTTTGGTTGGTTGTGGTTTGGGTGGGCAATGCCGGGTTTATGATGATTACTAAACACACAGGTAATGGTCTTTAACAGAAAGGTTTTTCACAGAAGCCAGAGCAGGGCCTGGCGGGGACGGCTAGTATATATATATATATATATATATATATATATATATATATATATATATATATATATATATATATATATATATATATATATATATATATATATATATATATATATATATATGTGTGTGTGTGTGTGTGTGGTGTATATATAGGCCTATACATTTACCAACGCATACCAAACCACAACATAGCATAACCAAAAGCTAAAACTGCTAATCCCAATCACTCATCTCACATCATACACACGATTCACCATACCACACGCAAACAAAAAACACAGTAGATGAACTATACACCCTAAAGCACACCCCAACCCTAACCCCATATTACCAACGCCACCCAACATCACATACTCCGCCCCGCAAACAATGCTACAACCTAAACATAGATTGTAAATAACCCACACCCCAAGTCCCAAATCTCACAACCCCACACAGATGTATGCTTATATTTACATATACACACATATATTTACATATATATTTATATATATATATATATATATATATATATATATATATATATATATATATATATATATATATATATATATATATATATTGTTTCTTGGAGGGGGGGTGACACCACGAAATGCCGTACCGGGTGACATCCAACCTAACGACGCCACTGTGTACAGCACTGATCCTGAAGGCACAGTGGGATTTTTGCCGTCATCCCAGCATCCAAGTTTAGAACTGTGATGAGACACACACAATCAGTAAGAACCAATAACATCAATAGACATGCGTTGGAATAAAACCCACTGGGAAAGAGGGGGAAGCCAAAAATGCCATGGAGATCGTTGGAAAGTGAAATGAGAAGAGACTGGATTTTCAAGACTTGAGTCGGCATACTAAATGGCCCTGGTCATCAATAAAGATCGAGACCTCTCTCAACTGGGCCGCTTCTATTTACGACAGAGTCGAAACCAACTGAACCGTTACGACAAACATTTGAAAAGTACGGTACCTGTTGGCCCTGTATTAAAATTGAAAATAATTCCCATAGTAAGTATATATGTTAAGTGCAGTTCTTTCTAAACGACAACTCTGGATACGGTAAATTTGATATGAAGTCTGGTATCTCTTTTTTTTTTCATTAGTCTAGGTCGTTTCGTTTCCGTTTTTTTTAAAAACCATCATGAGTAAAAAAAAAAAACTTGAATGTGTAGACATGATTCATACTGATTCACTAATGGCACTTGTAAAACCCATTATTGCGCTACTTCCCAACGAGACCAGCACCAGAAATCTTCAACGATATTTCGCTGTTTTATTCAGGCAATCAGCCTGAATGCCACAGCAAGGGTGATGGCATTTTGCGATGGCGGATAAAATAGCTTTGAAAGCTGCGGTCATGTACTGTACTTAAAGCAGCGATTAATATAAGTGGCCGAACCTCCGAGTTAACATAGTGTAAATGACACATAATGCGACAGCAATTGGCATCAAATGCTCTAAATTATACAAGACACAGTATAAAAGTTTTCGGTCAAATTGTCCAATTATACAATTTCCTTTAAACGTTATTGCTAACACATAGGGCTTTGTTTAATGCTATGACCTTTTTAGCCCTCATGCTATGGAATAAATGATGACTTTGATTATTATATTACGAGCAATTTTAAGTCTCGTTATTTTAAAGGTTAGATAGATGTACCAAAGAGAGTGACTGAAAATAGAAGTTATACTACGAAATAAAGAATGATGATGATTTAATATGACATTGGAAGTCAATATAAATTACCGCGGGTATCCTAGAAGCATTGCAAGACTTATATAAAGCAGTGGATACCAAAATGAATTGACATTAAAAAAGAATAACTAGCGATGCCAATGTAAAATAAAACGGTGTTGGGTCGTCCATTTATGACGTGAACACGAAGGGTGAAGGGATGGGGGATGGGAGAGGTGGGGTCCGAAAAAGTTGACGTTTGTATATGTTTAAGAACTGGAGGGTGTCGGGTTCGTGTGGGCGTCAACAACAAGGTTCTAAAAATGTGCTTCTTTTATAAATGTATCTCTGGGATGGGCACTTGATACCTTCTGAGGGCGGACGGCGGACACCGGGGTAGCATAGGATGCCAAATCGGACCCTACCGGGACCCCATTCACGAAATTTTAATTTAAAAAATTTCCCGCAGAAACTTCCACATGAGTATTCCCAAAGTTTCATGGCGATCGGATGGAAGATGTAGTATAAGTAGTAATGCAAAAAGGACAAACAGACAAACATACTTTTATTTATATATACACTGGCCTATGTGAAAAACCGATCTTTGCAAGGGTTAACTAATGCACTAAAAAGTAGAAAATAAATTATAGACTACTATTTAAATAACTATAAAGAAAAGCTTTTCTTTAGAGTTATTTATATAGAAGTCTATAATTTATTTTCTACTTTTAAGTGCATTAGTACATAAAAGCTTGTTATTAAAAAGTTTGTTATGAAATTTTTTTAGTACTTTTTATTACTTTGTTTTTGGTGTTGGGGAAAAATAATTACATAATTAGCGTGGATCGATCGATTGCAATGCTGTATGCACTTTAATCATAGCCTTTTATTTATTTTATACACTGAAAGTACTGTTTACTAAATATTATTTTTTAAATCAATAACAGTTAAGAAGCCAGCTCCTAAATGTCCTTTATGTTTACTTCTCTCTTTCCGTTTGCGGATAAGCTTGGGGTATTATAATCGTTCACTAAATTGAATTTGATTTGGCGCCCTGGGCTATCCTGTGAGCGTTGTGGCGCATAATTTCGTTTTAAACAGTGCGATAGACTATGGATAAGAAAGGTTACTATAGTCTTGAACTGGATCGAATACGGGCGCTATTTGGCGCCCCGGGCCACCCCGTGTTCGCTATGGCGCCTAGATTCGTTTAAGTTAGCGCATAAGACTAAGTTGAGGTACTATAATCGTTTACTAAATTGAATTAGGCGGTTCCGCCAGCGCCTCAGCATGGTGCTAGACTGTGAGAACTTTGCGTTTATGTTTGCATTTAAGTTTGTGTTCATGTTTGCGTTTAGGTTTGCATTTCTATGTTGTGTATTTGTGTTTGCTTTTTTTTATTGTGTTTTGTTTGGGTTTGCGTTTGTGGTTGGGTTTGTTTGGATTTGTTTGTATTTTTTGTGTCTGTGTTTACATTTGTGTTTGTATTTGTGTTTGCATTTGTGTTGTGTTAGCATTTTTTTGGTTGCTTTTAGTTGGGGTTAATTCAAAAACCAAGGCAAGGCCTGTATGCTGATTACTAATTACACAAGTCATGGACCAGCGCAGGGCCTGGACAGCTAGTATATATAAATAAAGCATACAGACTATATATAGACAAATATATATTGACTAGCGTACCCGTACAATAAGCATCATACACCTGGCACTCCCCAGGCTTTAGGAAAACATTAAATTTTCAATTAAACGTTAATATGCAAATATAGGCATTTGGGAAAATGAAGACATCCCGAAACCTTACTCTGACCACAACCACAAACCCTGACCACAAGCACACACATTAAATATAAACACAACACAAACATAAACATGATTTTTTTCTAATATAACTTTAATTTTTGTAAATCCTCTACCATGAAAAGGAAAGTAAGTTGCACAATTATTTTTAGATGAATTATAATATTTGTGAAGGATAGGTTTTATGTTGATTTGGTAAAAGATTATAGTAGCCCATCCATATTGTATAGCACTCTTTAAAACTAACGTAGGGGCCATAGTGTTTTTTTTTACTTGACTGGTAAATAATGCAGGTGTCTGTGTGATAGAGAGATGCAGAATGTGTGGGTATTTAAGAAACCCAAACTAGACAGGGTGGCATAAAAAGGCTGATGCGTGCCTAAAGGCCCAAAAAAGATAGAGAACGATTGAATGATGAGATCATGTGAGGACGGAGATGATGTGAGATACAAGATGAAGAATGTGGATAGAAAATAAAGACATAGCCTTGACCCAGACTAAGGGATGCTATCCATAAGTCTACGACTAGGGTAACAAGGACCTGACATGATTGATGAGAACAGTTTCAGAATGCAAGAGAAACCAAGCAAAGCAGTGTATGGAACTGTGACAGTGGAAGTATGTTGGTTACGGTTTATTGTTTGTGTTACTCTTGAACATTGACTTTCAATTTTAAGGCCATTTTTTATAATTGTGACATCTCTAAAATAATAAAATGCTTAGTTTTAGTCAAAACTAGACTACCCGTCATCCGTTGGATAACTGTGGGTTTCGGGGGTCATCCATAAAAAAACATCACGTCTGTCACTCAGAGGCATAGCGACCCTTCCCGGCGCCCGGGGACAAACTTTTCGATTTTAACCCCCCCCCCCAAGATTTCGATTTTCAACCCCCCCCCTCAAACTTTTGATGTGCACCCCCCCCCACTCAAACTTTCGATTTGAACCCCCCTCAACCTTTCAATTTATTTTTCCAAACCATTTTGGCGCCCCAACATATGTCCCCCCCGCCCCCCCTTCCCCCCTCCACCTCCCCCCGCCTCCCCTCCCCCCCCCCCCCCCGCCTCCCCTCCCGCCCCCCCCCCTCCTCGCTACGCTACTGCAGTGTCACTTATCGTCACAAAAAACAGACCCCACATTCAAAAATATGTTTCTTATCTTTTAAAAACACCGAAAACACCGATTTCGGACTATCCCTTCATATACTGACGTCACATGTGACCTACTCAACTCTACTTCACCTGCCCAGTGTCCCGCCAAGTCTCAGACAACATGTTTTTATCGTTTAAAAAATGATTCCAGCCGAGCATGTCTTTGACCACACTATCCTTTCATATGCTTAGGACAAAGAAACAGATGAACTCTACTTCACCTGCCCTGTATCCTGCCAAGTTCAGATAGGCAACTTTATCATTCACATCTAAAAAAAAAAATTGAAAAAAAATATCATTGACATATTGGTCTAGAACCTGTGCCACCCACATGAGAGCGGGCTACGCTACCAACTTAGCTATTCACTCGTGACGTCACAAATGAATTTTTATACTATACTTTTGAGTCTCCGCGCATAGATCTAGATCTAAGTCTAGTTAAATTTAATCTTAAATTAGCCAAACAAAGATTTATATAAAATAATTAAGGCCTGAAATGGATTCTAGATGTATTAAGGCCTGAAATAGATTCTAGATGTAGAATTTACATTAAGTCTAGTAGTGACCTAGATCTAGGCTAGATCTAGGCTAGCTAGATTCATAACTTTCCTTCGACATCTGATCTTTAGATCTAGAGAAATTTATCGTAAAACTAAATGAAAAAGACAGTTGAAAATTGATATAAGTGTTGGAACGTAATAAATACAGCAAACGGACGTATTGTTTAAGTTATAGCCGGCAGAAAATTAGCTTTGTAACGCGTTAAACTTTTGAATGGGCCACAAAGTCTATGATGGGGTCCGCCATTTTTATTGAACCAAAAAGTAAACACATCAAGGGACGTCACTATCCCCACAAAGTTTATTCAAAGTATTAACATTTTTAAAAAAATACGGTTAATTTAACTATGAATAAATCAATAAATTAATTAACGTCTTTAAATAAATTTGTGATTAACAGTCTGTCTGCATTAAAAAATTATTCTCTACCTACATACTATTTTATAACTCTCCAGATAGAGTCAAACATATCACAATAGTCGATCAGGCAAACAAACAAACAAATAAATATTCAAACATGTAAACAAACTTGACTTTTAGTAGTATACTAGAATACCCGTCATCCGTTGGATAACTGTGGGTTTCGGGGGTCATCCATAAAAAAAACATCACGTCTGTCACTCAGAGGCATAGCGACCCTTCCCGGCGCCCGGGGACAAACTTTTCGATTTTAACCCCCCCCCCCCCCAGATTTCGATTTTCAACCCCCCCCCCCCTCAAACTTTTGATGTGCACCCCCCCCCCCACTCAAACTTTCGATTTGAACCCCCCTCAACCTTTCAATTTATTTTTCCAAACCATTTTGGCGCCCCAACATATGTCCCCCCGCCCCCCCCTTCCCCCCTCCACCTCCCCCCGCCCCCCCCTTCCCCCCTCCACCTCCCCCCGCCTCCCCTTCCCCCGCCTCCCCTCCCGCCCCCCCCCCCCTCCTCGCTACGCTACTGCAGTGTCACTTATCGTCACAAAAAACAGACCCCACATTCAAAAATATGTTTCTTATCTTTTAAAAACACCGAAAACACCGATTTCGGACTATCCCTTCATATACTGACGTCACATGTGACCTACTCAACTCTACTTCACCTGCCCAGTGTCCCGCCAAGTCTCAGACAACATGTTTTTATCGTTTAAAAAACGATTCCAGCCGAGCATGTCTTTGACCACACTATCTTTTCATATGCTTAGGACAAAGAAACAGATGAACTCTACTTCACCTGCCCTGTATCCTGCCAAGTTCAGATAGGCAACTTTATCATTCACATCTAAAAAAAAAAAATTGAAAAAAAATATCATTGACATATTGGTCTAGAACCTGTGCCACCCACATGAGAGCGGGCTACGCTACCAACTTAGCTATTCACTCGTGACGTCACAAATGAATTTTTATACTATACTTTTGAGTCTTCGCGCATAGATCTAGATCTAAGTCTAGTTAAATTTAATCTTAAATTAGCCAAACAAAGATTTATATAAAATAATTAAGGCCTGAAATGGATTCTAGATGTATTAAGGCCTGAAATAGATTCTAGATGTAGAATTTACATTAAGTCTAGTAGTGACCTAGATCTAGGCTAGATCTAGGCTAGCTAGATTCATAACTTTCCTTCGACATCTGATCTTTAGATCTAGAGAAATTTATCGTAAAACTAAATGAAAAAGACAGTTGAAAATTGATATAAGTGTTGGAACGTAATAAATACAGCAAACGGACGTATTGTTTAAGTTATAGCCGGCAGAAAATTAGCTTTGTAACGCGTTAAACTTTTGAATGGGCCACAAAGTCTATGATGGGGTCCGCCATTTTTATTGAACCAAAAAGTAAACACATCAAGGGACGTCACTATCCCCACAAAGTTTATTCAAAGTATTAACATTTTTAAAAAAATACGGTTAATTTAACTATGAATAAATCAATAAATTAATTAACGTCTTTAAATAAATTTGTGATTAACAGTCTGTCTGCATTAAAAAATTATTCTCTACCTACATACTATTTTACAGCTCTCCAGATAGAGTCGAACATATCACAATTTTCGATCAGGCAAACAAATAAATATTCAAACATGTAAACAAAGTTGAGTTTTAGTAGTATATAGATAGATGGTACATTCAATGATTCATACATGAGGATAATCTATGGTTTTGAGCAAGTTTATTATTAAATGGAACTACTTTCTTTGAACATTATGATGGTAGTGATATCCAAAAAACAGTCATTATCAAGCACCATTTTTGCTACATTTCAGTTTTTAATGTTTATTCTAAAATGCATTAGTGGGTTAGCAGGTATGTTATTTTGTGTGCTGATTCTGAACCTATACTTATGGGGTTTAATTTTAAAACGATGTTTGTTTGCTTGTGCACATAAGCTTCAGGAAATAATAGAACATAAGGAACCCACTGTGGAAGAGAATGAAAGGAGACAAGAGTGTAGAGATTTAGGGAGAATGAATTGTCTGAGATGAAGGAAATATCTAGTATGAATAAGGTAATAATGATTCAGACCAAGATTAGCTCATCTTTAAAATTGGCGCCCTAACTAAATGTCTCTTAATATTGCAATACAAACCCTTTCTCACATTTATTAGAACGTTTAACCTTTCTGACCTGGCAGCCCATCAGACAGTGGAAGAGTTCATCTGTTTTTGTGACCTTAGCATGAACGGATAGAATAGTCAGTTCTATGCCCAGCCTATTTTACTTCCCCTAATGTAAGTTTGGTACCCATCAGAGCTGGATTGACAAGGATGTCCTAGAAAATCCAGCTCAGGATCTGTTTTCAAGACTTTAAGGGCTAGCTGTCACGAGCTCTACCTCCAGATTACAATAAAAAAAGCTGCATTGCTGACAAGTTAGCAGATGATGACAACCAAGCCTGTTGAATTATTGAATCAGCATATTTTTTGGGCAGAGTTTGGGAAAATGGTGCTTGTTATTTTATTTTCTACAATGAACAATAAAAATGTAATTTTCCTTTTGTTTTCTACTTCTTTTTTAATTGTAATTGAAAGAATTTTCTCCAGCACAATTAAGTATTACATGTCAACATGTTATGTGCCATATGACCTGTAGACTGCTTTACTTTTTCCGTGGACTTTATGGATTAGCAGCCATAAGCTTTACTATGTATGGCGACTCCAATTTTTCAAAAGAGATATAGACAGATAGATATACTAACACTCAAACAATATTTCCAAGTAGTGGAAGATGTGCTAAAAATTATAGAAGCATTTCATGTTCACTATAACTCTTAGGTATACAAAAATCAGCAGGCCTATTAATATAATTAAACATTTTGCCTACATGGCATGTGGACAAACTTCTTTCTTTTAGACGGAAATAAAGCCATGTTAAGTCCAGTGTCTAGAATAAGCCTTCCAATACAGGCTACACAAGTAGGCCTATCTACAGCACCGCATTAACAAATTTATTACAAATTTATTATAAAAGTCTACAATTTCAGCCTATGACCTTAAAATCTAGCACATAGCCTAATATTATAACACAATCACATGGGATCTGATAGTTTTATTTAGTTTAGTAGGTTGTTTTATTTCTGAAAAGGGATTATCACGATGTCTGTGTGTAAGAGCCTATAGGAATTAATAGAATTATTCTGAATTATGTCAAGGACTACATTACAGTAGGGGACATTTCCATAAATATTTTATTTTTAAGTAGTAAGTTGGCCTAGCAAGGCTAAAGTTAATTTTTTTTTAAGTAGATTAATGTCATTAATTCCAAAAATGTCACATAATAAATTGATTAAACGCCTATGAGATCCAACATATATAATTCTTATTTAAAGTCATATTTACAAATACCTATGGTATAAATACAATATAGGGGCCTAGGGCATAATGTTATTGTTGTAGGTTACATGTTGCTGTCATTGTTAATCAGGTGTAGGCCCTATAATGGCATATAACAACTAGATCTGTATCTAGTATAAAATATAGTATAATGTATTGACCGCATAGGCCCATCTTCATAGTGCACTAAGTGTAGGCCTATACTGAACTGTACTACAGACTACTCTACAGTAAATAAAATCCTAGTGATACAGCTAATACTAATAACTTGTGCCTGCCTTACTTTTATTAGGCTATCGGCTATACTTTTATACTTTGGGATTCAGGCCTAGACTTAGATTAGTAAATCTAGGCCTATTTAACAATAAAGTAAAAGTTTCCCTTTCTTCTTCTTCTTTGTTCTTAATTTTAGTGTTGGAAGGGATCCCCCTCCAACATAATTAAGGATACGTGTCAACTGGTTATGAGTCATTGAGGCCATTGACTCTGATTTCAGCCTGCTTTTCTTTTTGGATTTACTTCCATAGCCTTTGTCCAACCAAGAATAAACTACAAGGCAGCAGTTGTTTGCTTTTAGAGTTGTCTCTCCTAGAAGAGTGGCTGTCCCCAGCTAATGAGCCTCATCTGCCCGAGGGTTCAAATGCGAGACTTTTTGGTTTAGCAACCATGAGCTTTACCGACTCGACCATGCCGACCCCATTTCCCTTTCAAACCTGACAGTCTATGGGGCAAGAGAAGTAGAGTTCACTTGTTTCTGTGACCTCGGCATATGAAGAGATAGTGTGGTCAGCACTATGCCCGGCCGACTTTACTTTCCCTAACGTGAGTTAGGTACCCATCAGAGTTGGGTGGACTCAGGGACGGTCTACTGACTTGAACCCAGATTCGAACTCGAGACTTACGGGTTAGCAGTCCAGCTCTCTAGTCTACTGCTAGACCACTCCGTCCCATTATTTAACTACTATAGGCTAGATTTTACTATTTTTATTATTTTGTATCTAGAATCTAGTCCTACTATTAGCCTAATTTAATTTAGGTCTAATGGCTAACTGTTAGGCCTATATCTAGGTCTATATATTACTATTTATCAATGTATAAATGTATAAATGTAGGCCATTTAATCATTTATTGTTTATTTTATCTGGCAGGGTTTAGCTTATTAAATTTTAAGCCAAGCCCAGATCTAGACTAGCTCTCTAGTTACTAGATCTAGATCTAGATCTAGTACTTGATTTACCTAGATCTATATTCTAGATAAACTGATTTATTTAGGCCCTATTAATACTTTTTATAATGTTGCCTAGTTCTGTTGATTATGTTTTGATCGTATGGAATGCAAGCGAAGCAGCCTACGTAATTTGTAATACTAATACCATAACAGGAAATTTCAACCATCACTTCCTTCTTCCTGCATTTTCTGGCTCACCAAGGGTATATAACTCTGACTGGGGAAGCTGTATGCAGCTGCAACTTTCTTAAATTTTAGCCCTTTAAAAAAGCATTATATTGCTTGGTGACAAATTACCTAGCGTAGATAACTTAAATAACATTTTGTACTGCAACAAATGCTTAATGAAGAAAAAATTAACTTACCGAACGTGACAAATAAAATAGACAAATATAGATCTACTATTCGTTCGTCTGCCGGACACACCCTCGTTTTCAATCTTGGCTGCGGAAACCCATGACGTCATTTTGGAAACAACGGTGTAAAGCTTGAAAACGCGTACACCATTTTCTTTCCTATAATTATAAAATATATAAAGTATTTAAAATGAACATAAAACTCCTTATGCCTATATTATTTCAAGTAGTGATGACTTTTTTACGCTTAATTGTTTGATTCAAATTAGCCACAAACATATTTTACAGACATACCTAGAATGGGTGTGAGGTCGAAACGCAGTGGCGTAACTAGAAAAAATAGAAAAACATATAGGGGTCGTCCATATATGACGTCACACTCGTAGGGGGGAGGGTGGTCCGTAATTTTGTGACGGTGTGAGATCAGAGGCGTAGCGACCCCTCCCGGCGCCCGGGGCGAACTTTCAGTCTGGCGCCCCCATATATATATATATATATGTATATATATATATATATATATATATATATATATATATATATATATATATATATATATATATATATATATATATATATATATATATATATATATATATATATATATATATATATATATATATGTGTGTGTGTGCGTGTGTGTGTGTGCAACAGTCCATGACATTCAGATTAGAATTTTAGCGGCGATAAAATGCGTATTAACATTTTAAGTTGATGTGGAATTCAAATGCATTGTCAAAACAATTCAATCAGGATCCATAGCTAATATGATATCTATTTTACTGTATGGCTTGGAGCTAGGTTAAAGACAGTGGAGAATGAAAAGGTGGTGGTAAGGGCATAATATGAGAAAGACAAAAAATAACATCACTATGCAGGTGCTTGTGTGAAGTCCAAGGGAAAAGAGGAAGAGGAAAAGACTAAATAAGTCCTGAAGGAAATCGTTTGAAATAGAGATGAGGGAGGCTGGATTATTAGGGTTCGATCTTCATAAAAATCAAGTGAGTTGACGAAGTGTTGCCTACGTTTGTGTTCCTTATGAAGCCAAAACGAATAAAAAGAAGAAAATCAAAAGAGCTTAGAACAGTGGGTTCCATCGAACCCAAGAGGTTAGGTAATTCAATCTTAGGGCTTCCGCGGAGGTCAAGACACACCCGACTCATATGATTCACGATCGGATTTTGTCAATGTGGACGATACACCTATTAAGAAGGGTTCGGTGATTGTGCATATAAAACGGGTGGGGTTCGGTACTCCAAAAAGTTAAGAACCACTGCTTTAGAGTGTACTTTGTAGAAGGTGCAACCCGATTTGGTCTACTTTTGGTCGTGTCTTTAGAACAATTTCGATAATACCTATATTACAATTTTAAATTATCACTTAGGTTAACCAAAGTGTTATGAAAACAAGGTAATTAAAAAGTCTAGTGACAATTTTAGCGCAATTTCCTTATGTTATCTAAAAATAGCTCTGTCGTAGCGTAAATCAAGAGCAGGGTTAGTAAAACCATTGGTTAGTTATTAAAACGTTTTTTATTATTTTTTTTCAGTATTTTACATGTTTTATTTACAATAGAGTTACATGACTAAAAACCATTGCGCGCCTAGCTGCCGAACGTGATGGCGCAGCTATTGAACGTGATGACGCGTGTGGTGTGGTTGGATAAACATGCCTACTAATTCGGTCCAAATTTTAATTAATTCAAAAAAAAATTTGTGACCGAACGAAAGGATATTTTTTTCTTCGGCAAAATTGTTCTAAATTATGGCAGGAATCGATTGGTAAATGTTTCAAGTCGCTAAGTGGTCTGGTTGCCGAGATATGGGCCAAAAACTGCATTTTTTCGAGGTTTTTTGGCTTTTCCGGGAAATCCATGAAAGAAACCCGGAATTTTTATGGCCTATGTTCATCCTCGTAACTTGGTGTCACCCGGTGCGGTACGCACCCCCCGCCCCCACTCGCTACGCCTCTGGTATATGTTATGTATAATGGTAAGGTTTTAGGTGCTTTGACCATATGTGATTTGACCACAGAGGCTTTGACCGTGGTGGTCTGACCACAGTAGAGATTTGATCACAGGGGCTTTTGTCCATACATAGTAGGTATTGCCTTTATAAAGGATTAAAATTTTATTTTAAGGTGCAGCACAACGCATTAACATATTAATTACTCATCATGTGTAAATACAAGTCATCCAGATGAGATTATGCTGCGCGAAATAGTACAACGCGATGTTCAGACAGTTGACTATACAGAAGCACTGACATATTTGCGTGCTATTGCATATCTATCATTTAGTGAACCACACAAGTATTACTTCTTTGATTACATTATTGGCACACATTTTAATCATTATTATGCGCAATTTCTTTGGTCCCCAGAAAAATTCGCCACGGGAAAGGGGGCACACAAAAGTGTGCAATGGGAAAATGCGCCAACAGAAATATGCCAACATAGAAAAAATGCGCTTTTTCCCGTTGCGCATTTTCCGATCAGTCTATATTATTGTTTTACGAAACTTTTTACCTGTGCTTATTCATTTGTATTAATAAAAGAGCCTACCTATCAGGCCTTCCAACGGCCAATGTGAAAAACCTATCTTTAAAGAACCGTGAATTGTGTGCTTTTTAAGCAGCATGTACCCGGCGTCAGTGGCGTAGGCAGGGTGGGGGTGGGAGAGGGTTAGGGGGGTTACAACCCCCCCCCCCCACACACACACACATATGGACCCCTCTGTAAAAAAAAATATTGTCATAATACCACGATCAGTAATACTACTGTTACTTATTTAAATCCATTTCTGAATCAGTATATATGTATAATTGTATATGTATGTTTAAAAACTGACGCTATTTTCACCCTGAGTTGGTTATCCCCCCCCCCCCACACACACACACACCTCACCAACAAAACTGGACAGACGGTAATTGTGTAGAGCGACATCAATGTCACACCTAGGTATACGCTGGGTAAGACAATAGACCTAAAGTGACCGGACAGTGGTGAATGAAGATGAACCTTCCCCCCCCCCCCCCCCCACCCACCCCGAACTGGTGTGTTAAGTACATTTGGGAAAACACGTAATGAGATACTAAAGTACTATGCCGCCAGAATCATAGCTTTTGAAACAGGTAAATCTCTGTGAATATTGTTTTTGGAATTTGGGAAAGAGTGTGAGTGCAATACAGTGATCTAAGTCATATCTTATTATTACGTCAAAAATAAAGAATACAAAAAGGAGTAGCTCATTCAAAAATTAAATATATAAAATGCAAGGCCAATCGTTTCGTTAAAATTAAATACATTGTGAATTATTATTTAGAATGTTTTGGCGTTTACTCTGTTCTATTGTAAAAAGTTTAAGCAATTAAAATGGATTAAAAATCATATCTTTATCCAAGTGACATCCCTCGTAGTGTTATATAGTAACTAGCTGCATACCCGCGATCCGCCATGGTAAATCTTTTTTAAATGTACCAACTTGAGAACAGAACAAAACTAAACACAACACAAACACAACGCAAACACAACACAAACACAAATAAAAACACAAACACAAAAGAAAACACTAACACAACACAAAAGAAAACACAAACACAATGCAAACACAAACGAAAACACAAACGTAACACACAAACACAAAAGAGAACACTCATTAATATGCATTCACATTTTGCTAATGATATTATTGCAACACTAATTTACTCATGGAGGTCCGCAGAATTTGCAGCGTTATATTATAGATATTCAAGAAAGTTTAGGGGAGATCACTACCGGTTTATTTTAAAAGGATTACATGAATATTGCAAAACTGCAAATCTTGAATCAACAACAAATCGTTTAATAATCTCAGCAACGGGTTATACTTAACCGACCATTTATAACTACATACATTATCCAGATTTTAGCAAGATTATTAACAGAGATTACACTTAAGCTTAAATAAATAGCAACTATTTAAATTATCAATATGCCAAATCTTCAACAGAAAATTTAAACGTAAATAAAATTGAAAACAAAGGAGGGGGGGGGGGGTCTTTTCTTGTGGAACGGAAATACTCTTTGCATTAAGTTCTTTCTCTGAAATCCAATCTGCATTCTTGCCAGAGGCGTAGCTGGGGCGTGGGCGTGTATTGTGTAAGAGTAAAATACGAAAAGGGTTGTGGGTGGGGGCGCTTTTTCGCCAACGTAAACGGGAAGGATTTACACCATAACGGTGAGTAGATAAATCGTTTGACACTTACAACAGAAAGCAGTTGTATAAACTAATTGTAGAATGATTCGTGTATCGCTATCCGATCAGTAAAATAGCATACAGTCGGAGCGGGTGGGCGGAATGCGATATTCTTTCCGAAATTTTAAGAGCTAAGAAAATTAATATTATATATATAGGCCTACCAATTATATCATTTTTGATAACTTGTTCCAACAAGTCCTAATACTGCTATTGTTATATAGCTAAGGCCACTAGACCTACTAAACGAGGTAAGAATGGTAACTCGACGACTTCTACTGCTTTGTTACTTTGTTTAACCGAACTGGCAATTTAAAACTAATACGTTTTTATCAAAATTGTTCTTAAGGCACGACCAAAAGTAGACCAAATAAGCTTGCACCTTTTACAAACTACACTTTGAAGCAGGCAACACTTCGTGAGCTCATTTGATTTTTACTTTCTCGTATATACGAAGTATAGAGAAAGTCTTGTAATCGTGCAAAAAAAAATTGAGATTACATTTTACGTTTTACACCTCACTGATACGGAAAAACATAATTTTGCAATCTTGTCCGTATGTCTGTGTGTGTGTCTGTGTGTGTGTAAACACGATAACTTGAGTACCGTTACAGCTAGGTTGATGAAATTTCATATATAAGTATTTTATCAAAATAGTAGATCCGTATGAAGTTTTGAGCGATTTCCGATAACCGGAAGTGGTACTTTTTCTACTTTGATTTTTTCAAAAGCCTATAACTAACGTACTATTTAGGATAGATAAATGAAATTTCACATGTAAGTAAAAGATCTAATTCTCTACCTTCTATCAAATTTTGAGTAATTCCTAATTCCCGTTGACCGGAAGTAGTAATTTACGCTATTTCCAATTTCTCGAAAAAAAAACGCATGTAAATTTAATTTTAATTTATAAAGTACTAATAATATTGCGCACTATTATGCCCATCTTTATTTGGCGTTCACTTGATGTGCAATTCTTTTTCCACGAGATTTTATTCTATTTTAAAAAGATTAAGCATTTAAAATGGATTAAAAATCATGTCTATATCCCGAGTTCCCATCCCCTGTTGTTTTGTGTAAGAATATTCGAGAAAGTGTAGGGGAGATCACTCGCGGTTTATTATGAAGATGGAACCCTAAAAATCCAGTCTCCCCATCCATTTCAAACGATTTCCTTCATGTCTTTTTTGTCTCCCTTTCTTCATCTTTCCCCGAGCGCCGTTAGTTAAATATCTAATTTAAACGGGTTATTTAGAGTATATTCCTTTAAAAAAATAAGTAGATCTACACTCTACACAAATAATGACAGAATATTGAATAATGATGTAGGCCTATGATTTGAAAGTTGCATGATATATCATGGAGGTCTAGATCTAATTGATTTTAAACTAATGTTTCAATTATTTGAAATGCTTAAAGATAAACTTAAAATACTTTGGATTGTTTTAGAAAATTGCCATGGTCCAATGTTCCCCCACCCCTCGCACTTGTGAAAATTTGTCGCTATTTTTTTTTTTTTTTTTTTTTTTTTGCGGGCGGTAGATCTATCTATGAGTCTATAGAATTAGATCTACATCTCAGATACATTTATTCACCCATTGAGCTGGTGTTTTAAACACGAGAACAACCAATTTAATTCATACATTATTTTGACCCGACCCCTCCAAGTCCACAATAGTGATTTTTTTTTCGGACAACCCCCCCCCCCCCCCCCCCCCCCGTGTGGAAAAAAAATTAATTGAGATCCAAACAGTTTATTTTTATGGTGAAAACAAAAAGCTAAGCAGTAAAGTTTGGGGGCCTCAAAAATAGCCTCCCCCCCCCCCGGATGCAGCCCTCTTAGCTCGCCCCCTTCCCCCCCCCCCCCAAATCCACTTCTGAACGTTGGGAAGATTCAATCACCGGTAACAGTAATAGTGGTAATACCCATACCGTCATTTTCTGGGAAATAACATAGACTATATAGATCTATATTATATATAGAATACTCAATTTATGAATTTAGGTTTACACTAACTGCGTCTAGTGTCTAGCTAGCTAGATCTAGATCTTCTTGATCTATCTTCTCTAGATCTAGACCAGATTCTAGAGTAGATTTGGCGTACAAGCGTACATACATAAGTCCTAAGGTAGATCTTAAGTATTAGATTCTAATATTATTTACTATTTAGAGATCTAAATCTAGATCTAGTAACTAGTCTAGTGTAGTAACTAGTAAGGATCTACTAGATCTAGATCTACCTACTAGATCTAGATCATAAGATCTAATGATAATCTAATCTAGATCTATCTAATGAATGATCTAATCTAAATCTAGATTATCTAGATCTAGCTAGTGGTAGGTCTAGATGTAGATCTAGATCTCATCTAGATCTAGCTAGATCTAGATTAGATTCTAAGCATAATGCTTAAACTGCTTAAACTGATTAAAATTTACAAAATTTACTGTTTCAGTTATCGTGATGGCGTCTGAAGTAGAGTTGGCACAATCTGCACAACCGGGAGGAGATACAATATTTGGAAAAATTATACGAGGAGAAATAAAAACAAATTTTTTGTATGAAGATGAGCAGGTGATTTTATATGATTATATCTAGATCTAGAATCTAGATTAGATCTAGGTAAAACCTAAGTTTTGCGTCGTAAATTCCAACGTAGCTAGCTACTACTAGACTAGCTAGATCTAGTAATGTAATAATGTGCGATGGAGGTAACTAATGAATATTTCTTTCTGTCTTTCATTTCAAATGATTCATTTGGCCATATTTATGACATATTTTACATAATATAACAGATAATTGAATAACATCACAATCCATGACCAAACCAGTCAAAAATATCCTGGAATAAACTTTAAACTACCCCGTTCGAGACAACTATGAGTAAATACAAGCAGTGGCCATGTTTGCCTTGAAAAATTGTCTATTCGCATGTCTGTTGTGTTGATTTTGTGGTTTAATATGGTTGTTTTGTATTGTTTTAATATATGCCTGTAGTCCTATAGTAATTTTTCTTTTTTTTTCAATATAGTTGATATGAATGACTAATACTAATAGACCTTTTCAGACTCAATAGTGTGCATCCAAGACCACAACAATTGTTGGGAGGTCGAACTTTTGAACACTTTTTTTTGCAGTAATCAAATCAATATTAGATCGCCCATAAATGACGTCGCTTTTAAGATAGAAATGACAGCGTGCATTATTACAGAACAAACATATAAACATATTGTTTGAGATATAAATTGTGATTTGTGGTGGGGAGAGAAGTAGAACTCTGCGATGTGATTTTGAGATGGGTCAGTTTTTTCTTCTGAAAACGGGATGGTTGTAGGAGAAAGACCAGCTGTAGAAGTATGACGCGTCATTCAATGGTGATCCATTTTCTCAGTGGGGACGATAGAACTATTTAGAAGGGTCAAGAAATTTAAAAAGCATGCTGAGTCGCATTTCTTGAACCCCCACCTTTTCATTCCCCCACTTAGCACATCGTCACCGAGTTAACGCTCGCGCGTGACGTCATGTGCCGTACCACCGACCGTTTGGCTAATTTTATAGAAAAGAAAGAAAAAAAACAAGCACTGTCGTTTTGACACTTATGCGGCGTTTAATTTGATTACTTATGTTGGTATTCAATTAAACAGCCCCTCACACATCTATCCCTTGCCCATTTAAACATAGGTGGTTATTTCTGCAAGCTTGCTGTCTTGAGACTTTTGGCCTTTTAAAAAAAAGTATTAAGCTCCCACCGTATAGAACTAGACTACCCAAATTAAGCTCCAAAAGAAGCTTGATGAAAACGGGATGGCCGTCCGATTTTGAAGCTGCTCTGCGCTTTATAAAAAGCACAATAAACGATAACATGACTCTTACATTAAAGTAAACTATAGTTCTGAATCTTGATACATTAAAAGTGATATTCGGAAATTAAGAGCCAGACAGTCAACATGATATTTCAATTTAAGTCCAAGAAAATAAATTTCCTCAAACGATGGAACATCACTAAATTTTCGCGCGGTTTTGCGAAATTGAATTAAAGTATTTATGGCATCTTACAAAGCGCAATAGCCTACTGGTGCTCTAACGCGTCCCCGTTTGGTTCGTCGGACCCTGGCCCCATGCTGAGGGCCGTGTTCCTAACGCCCCGCATTAGACGCTGCATATTTGTCGGCAAGCATTTGGTTGCAAGCGTTTTTGACTGGGATATGTGTTGAGGCCGTTTTGCCAAACGTCTCAAACTAGCAGGCTTGCAACATTTATAATGATTCGTTTTGAGCAGGGTATACGTATAGGCCTACTAATGCTTATTTATCGTTATTTTGATTGAACATAGCATATAAGAGGTTCTCCATCAATCACCTATTTTTCCCCGTTCACCTCCTTTCATGAGACCAACACATCATAATTTGCGGAGCCGCGTGAGTTGACATAAAAAAATCTTTACTCACTCCCGTAGCAAATCATATGTGACATCATTTATGGACAACCCCATATCATTCATTTTGGCATTTGATATTGACATTTTGACAACAAAGGATAACCAAAATGTATCTGAAAAGTGTAGACTTGGAATCACGACAACACGCATTTGAGGGGTGGAGTGGCTGATTGTTTTAGATGTTTTACGAGGGAAGCAGGTGGATAATACATTTTGTCTCTCTGTATATATAAATGATGACAAACATATTTTTTGGTCATAATTATGGCTAGAGATCTTAGATAAGGCAGAGCGAAGCGTAATTTTTTACATTATGACTTGTGACATTGACAACAAAAATATGTTTGAGGTTGGGGTTTAATTAACCCTTTATTTACGGAATTATGTTCTGAATGAGATTTTTACTTAAACAATGTGTTACTATATTGCTTTTGGCACATTCAAAGCATATGTCGAAGGAAATTTCGTTTCATAAATTTTTAATGGCCCAAACAGATATTGGTACTTATAAGTACCGTCAGTAAACTAGGACATTTTTTTTCAAAAATTTTTTTTTTACAAAACAGGAACAAACGATAAAATTTATTAACTAATAACATGGCAATCATCATAACAACCACATTTTGTTATTTTCACACATAAATACAGCACAAAAGTATATTTTGAGTACGATTTTTACTGGATTTTCTATGGGAACACATCTTAGACCTCATACACAGCAAAAGTAGTCGACATGTCATGCTCCCTCAATCTTGTCTGTGGTCTTTCTGGTGTAGCAACGGTTGCCGGAATGAATATGCTTTTGCTGGAAACTTCCAATAACTAGTACAATGAGCCGCATAGACAAACAAAAGCCTAGTCATTCAGCACACAACTACTAGTAATACTAGTATAATTGTAGCCTACTAGAATGTTATGACAAGTCTACACTACAGTGCAAAGTTAATAAATAGAAGTGAGCTCAATGTGTTTAGGATAGCAGTAGTGGATTACTCTTTTCTGTTAACTGATTAAAATTTACCTTATAGATCTATACTATATGCATAAGTATGGACTATTACTAGTCTACATGTATACATTACGTAAATGCTAGTTATTGTTGGCAAGACAGTTTATTGCAGTAAATATAACTAACAAATTAAATCTAACTACTAGAACTAGGCTTTGGTATACAAATGCAGTAAACTAAACCTTGTAAACGAGCCTGCAACTGATACCTTTATTCTTGTTATTTTTTACTAATAGAAATTAACATGTAATTACAATATTTCTTAGGTAAACCTTATGCAAACCTTCTTATAAATGTGTAAATATCATTTTTTGAGTACATTTCGATAATTTATTATCAAGACAATATTTATGTAACTTCACTTAACAAATCTGCCATTTTCAAAAATCCTAAAAAAATGACAGTGTGCCCTGACGGTACTTATAAGTCCACTTGTAAACATCGATCTAATACAAAGACAATTTGATTAAAATTGTATAACTAGATGTTAAACGCGTTTGCCTGACTATTGAAGGTGCCAATAAAAAATATTTGGGGTTGAAAACTTGAAAAATAAGGTAAAACAAAGGGAATTCAGGAACGTGTGTGAGAACTGTACAGAACAATTGTGAACTACCGATATAGCAAGACATTGAAAATGGCGCCACACCATTAATTTTAAAAAAACATTGATACCTCCGACTACCGGCGACTCAGGGGAGATAATCCTATTAATTACCTCAATAATTTTTAAAATTCGTATTAAATTAAAAATAATACAGGCACTTTATTAAAGTGGTACTTATAAGTACCGTCAGTAGATAAAGGGTTAAGGTAAAGAGAAGTAAAAAAAATGTCATAAGTTATGATAGAATAACTAATTGATGAAAAGAAAAACCTGAAATGAAAATAGTAAACATTCAATTTTCAAACAATAGGAAAAAACTATAAATGATCAAATAATTATTAGTACAAAAAAACGTAATTTTATACATGGATACAAATACAAGTTGCATCTCACAATACTTCTAGAACTAATAAACTTGTTTGTTAGGAAATTCGGTTTTTAAAGGGAAGAATTTTTTTTTTTTTAAATGTGTAGGACGGACTATACAACCAGACAATCATATTTAAATACATTTTCATACTAATAGAAATGAAAGGGAAGCTACTCTAAACAACATTTTCTTAAGATGGCTGCTGTTTTTAATAGCAAATTTACTATCTTGAACAGGGTTGATAAAAATTAATTTCAGGGTATTTAAATTGATTTAACCATCAATGATGATCTATTATTCAATTATATATAGTATTTTATTAAAATATACGAACATAAACTCATATTTAAAGACATATACATAAATTCACTCTCTCCCACATTACTAGTTTTGGCCGAATTTAAGACGCTAAACTAAGGTTTTACCTAGATCTATATGATATAATAGATTTAAATAAATAAATCTATATATATAATTCTCTTCTGGGAGACGCTAGAAAACAAGCTCCCACCCCTACATGGTCTGGTGAGCTGTGGTTCACTCTAAATGTTTACAAACAGAGCCGGGATAGTGACGACTATTAGGGGCAGATAATTTAGTTTGAAACGATTTTAAACGTAGGGGGGGGGGGGGGGGGTAACTAAGTGTAGTTTACTTTAACGGAGGGGGGACGACAGTGTTTCTTCCAGACTTTTGTTAAAAGTATATATTTTCTATATAAATTCTATTAATTTTATTTCGTTGGGGGGGGGGGGGGGGGGTATCGTCCTTAACGAGCTACTTAAAGTGTTTTAAAGAAATATTTTCAGTGGCAGCGTTGGTAGTGTCGAATTCACAAATTATGAATAACTGAAAAGTAGAAAAAACAACAACTAAATAGCAGTGTATGATATGCCGCGAGTCGGCTCGTATTTAATATTAGGCCTAGATCTAGTCTAGAGGTAATCTATCGGTTTGGGTACGTAAAATCGCCAGCAACTAGTAATGTGAAAAACAGGTGACTCCTTAGATTTTAATAATTATTTCACATTTTGAGGAGGATTTATATTTTGAAAAATACAAAAATGTTTCCTTGTTTCATTTATGTACCTGTTTTTAAACAAATGAATTAAAACTTTTCAGTAATAAATGAAGACTAGCGATGTTTCCAACAGATGCAAATATGCTCATTTACTATAGCAGCCATCTTGTTTAAGTTTTTTTTTCTAACCTTCTTCTTCTTCTTCTTCGTTCTTAATTATTAGTGGTGAAGGGGATCGAGATTTATCTGCCAGTGGGTTTGAACTCGAGACTATTTTTTGAATTTATCAACCATGAACTTTTTGCCGACTCGACCACGCCTCCAACACAATTATGCGTTACGTGTCAACTGGTTATGCGCCATTGAGGCCATTGACTCCGATTTCAGCCTGCTTTTCTTTTTGGATTTGCTTCCATAGCCTTTGTCCAACCAAGAACAAACTGCAAGGCAGCAGTTGTTTGATTTTGGAGTTGTCTCTTCTAGAAGAGTGGTTGTCCCTAGCTAACGGGCCTCATCTGCCCGAGGGTTCGAACTCTAGACTTTTTGGTTTAGCAACCATGAGGTTTACCGACTCGACCATGCCAACCCCTATTCCACTTTAACTTTGTAGGCTTTAGTAAAACAGGCTTACAATTTTAAATATGTAAAAGAATTATTTAATTTTAACACAAACTTGCCCAACCAAATTATTTTTTGTCTCTGTGTGATGAATGATTCCTTCTTGAAGCATTATTCTCCCCTCCCACTTCTTATCCACCGACCCTCAAATGCAGGTAAATTTCTATTGCCCGCTCCCAGACTCTTTCACAGCCCCAGGGAGGTGGGGGTGGGGTGACATCGCCCACTTTGGAAACCACCTATCTAGATTATGAAAAGATTTTTAAAAATAACACTTGTGTTTTGATCTATTATAGTTGAAAACTTTTAAAAACAACAATAAAACAACCAAAACCAGAAAAATGTCTTGCAAATTATGTCTCGTTATTGACTCGTAGTCACATTTTACCAACACACTTTTATTGTAGTATGTGCTAGAAATTAATAAATGAACCAGGTATTTATTCACACCAAATAATTTTTAATTTTAGATCTAGTCTGGATCTACCTACTTTTATTAATTTTAAGGTTTTTAGCCTACTATTAGTAATTACAAGCAGTCACTTGTCCATTGTTGTTAGCTGTAGCTGACATTAGAGTTGTAGTTTTTGTTTGGAATAAAAAAAATTCTCAGTTAACCTGCAGTTAAATGGTTAAATTTAGAATTGTTTAGAGGATAATCAAAACATCAGCAGCAGACATTTGGAATTTTATGTAACTACTTATGAATCTTTAATAAAAAAAATTTATCATTAAATTGCATTTTTATTTGTTTTACAATTACATTTAACAAATTTATTTTGCAGTGTGTAGCTTTCAATGATATTGCTCCACAAGCTCCAGTCCATTTTCTAGTTGTACCCAAGAAACAAATTGTTAAGCTCTCAGATGCACAAGACTCTGATGAACAGGTACTTCCAGCTTGATATATATTCCTTTGAAGAATGTCCTAAACTTTTTCTTGACTTACCAGATTTGTGTTCTGTGTTGTCCTTATCTTATAGTGATCCCTTCCTTGTCAGCAGAGTTTTAATATTGTCTGCATGCATACTTATGCAAATTAATTGTTAGATCTTTATGCAGACATACTGCAGTATGATATATTATCAGGGGTGAAGGTTTGGGGAAAACCTGGTTTAGATTTCTGATAGTGTTCCAAACTTTTAAAGCTAAGAGAGGCATGGTATGGTTGAACACATGCTTGCTAACTTCAAAGTCATGGGTTGTCTCTGTCACTTATGGGAAGCACTGTAAATGAACAGCAATTGATCAGTACAGGAACTCATTACTTCATTATTTACATTGTTTACAATGATACCTACGAGCATGCAAAAAATTAGCCAGATATACTGAGTTTAAGTACCCTAAAATCCGCGTTGAAATGACACTCTGTTTTTCCCATAAAATACAAAGATTATATACGGAAATACAACTGGTTAGTTTTGACCCATTTCCAGATTTTTCCTGGACATGGCGAGTTTTTTGTGACACCCCTAGGCGTTCTCCTACCACCTCACAAAATTTCAAGGGGTGTCGTCGGGCAAAGTTTTTTTGTAATATAACCCATATAAGGCGCCGGTCAGTCGAGGTCAGTTTTGACCCCTTTTCTTCGTGGACTTTTCGGCCAACTGGCATCGGCTCTCGTGTTCTATCACCCCAAGGCAGACTCATGCCGAATTGTGTCTGTAAAATGATAACTTGAGTACAGTTAAAGAAAGGTCTATGAAATTTCATATATAAGTTTATATCAAATTTGTAGTTCTCCATCAACGTTTCGGTGATTTCAATTTCAGGTAATCAGAAGTGGGACTTATTCTACTTTTGGTCTTTCAAAACCCTATAACTTGAGTATTGTTTCAGATAGATAGACGAAATTTCACATATAAGTAAAAGATCTAATTTTCTGCCTTCTTTCAAATTTTGAGTAATTTCCATTGACCAGAAGTAGTACTTTATGCTGTTTCTAATTACTCAAAAAAAAAAAACATATAAATTTATAAAGTACTAATATTCCGCACTACACACATTGTTTGCTGTTCACTTGGTGCGGAATTCTTTGTACTACAAGATTCTATTCTATTTTAAAAGTATTTAAAAACTGATTAAAAATCATATATCTATATCCATAGTATTATATAAGAATATTCTTGGAAGTTTAGGGGAGATCACTCCCGCATTATTTTTTTAACCAAATGATACTTAAACAACATTAAATTAATACAGAAACTTATTTTAAAAAAATAAAGCCTCTTCCATATTATCAAATGTTAATCCTTAAATGTATTTTATTTGAACATTTTTAAGACATCTTAAAATTTTTAAAATGTTTTTTTTAAAATATATAAAATGTGTCATTCTGAAATGCGCAAGATCGGTAAATTAAAATTTTGATAGCTCTTTTGGGATTTCTTTCTCTTGCAGAGAAAATTTTCTTATACATTTGCACTGTTGATTCTTCAGCTTTTAGGCCACCTACTGATAGTAGCAAGGAAAGTTGCCAAGGATAAAGGTTTAAACAATGGCTATAGAGTTGTCATCAATGATGGTCCTTTTGGTGGCCAAGAAGTAATGCATATCCATGTGCATGTGGTTGGTGGTCGGCAAATGGGCTGGCCCCCTGGATAATCTTTATGCCTACTACAATTTTACAGAAGAATTATTTGTTAATTGTATTTGAAAAATACACTAACACAATATTTTGTTAAATTTAGAATTTCAGTTTCAATTATAACTGTAATTTAGTTTTTTTTTACATGTAATATTACTTTAATCTGTAGCTTCAGTCTAGTGTTAAGTTTTTAACATGACAGTTCCTTTCTGATAGTAGATTTTTAAAAATTAATTATATCTGCTCTGTCTCCAGTTATTGGGCCATCTTCTCATTGTAGCCAAAACAGTTGCTAAAGAGCAAGGCCTAGATAAAGGGTTTCGAATCATCATCAATGATGGGAAAGATGGTGGTCAGTCTGTGTACCATATCCATATCCATGTTACTGGAGGTAGACAGATGGAATGGCCACCAGGTTAGGAAGGGATAAATGTTCCAAGTGAACTGAACTATTTAGGCTACAGTGTTAAAAAGTTTAAAATTTAGCAGATATCTTTTTTGTCAGTTTTAAAATATTTTTCTTCTTTTATTTTTGCATAATATATTCAGTCCATTTTATTATATTTTAAGTTTAATAAATTCTTTTGAAGAATGGTTCTTTGTTTTATTACATAAATTCAATTTTTTAAATTAAAAATGTGAACATTAATGTCTTAAATGATATGTTTTCTATTTAAACCTTCTACGTAATTTTGTAAACAAATAAAATTTAGGTAAAAACCTCAATGAATTCTTTAATTTTAAAATTTGTCAAATAATACATTGTAGAACTAAAACAATACACTTTAAATACACAAAACTATTACGTTACATTAGCATTTGAAAAAGATACACAATAAATAATATAAATAATACAATTAAGTCTTTCAGTCAAAATACTTGTGGACTTAATTATTAGTTTTTCACTAAAACTAAAATTGGGTTTTGCATAAAATAGTTTATACATAATTAAAAAGAACATGTTTTACAAACAAATTAAGATTAAAGTGGCATTATCCTATAAACAATACTATCTTTAAAAAGTGTCTGAGAGACATTACTTATAGTTTATTTGACATAATCCATTTTAGCAATAAACCATTTAATGAAAATGTTTACAAATTGTTCAATAAAGTTACAATTTATAATAATTGAAAAACTCAATATACATAATAAAAAGAGCTGTAGTACATAAAAATAAAAGTACATTTTAAATATATATATATATGTAAATTTGCTTGGTAAAATTTTGGCATAGTTAAAAAAGTTATTTACAGCTTTAGAATGTTGGCCTACTTTAAAGTTCAGTAGATCAAATACATATTAAATAGAAATTCTGACTATTCACTTAATTGGCATAGTAAGGCTGCTCCTTTAGCAATCCAATAATCTTGTGGCTTGTTTGATGGAAGCTGAACAGCAACAACATAATTGGTGGAGTGTCCTAATTATAAAAAAAATAATGTTTTATAGAATTATATTTTATAAATGACTTCTCTATTTAAATAGAACCAGTTTGTGAAACTGGTATTAAAAGTATTCTAATTACTATAAATTTGACATACCGGTGGTGGACAAAACTCCTGCTCTCTCAGCTGTTTTGTAGAGTGGAGCTGAATAAAGAGCATTGTCACATTCAAAGTCCATTCTAGGTTCCATATGCATCATAGGCAAACTTGAGTTCATTTGACCTAGGTGGTATTTTTAAGCAAAAGAAATTGAAAATTAGCATGACAGTTTTATGTACTATATAAAAATTCTTTAAATTGTGATATTACAAACTTTATTTTTTATTAAAATTTTGCGGTTGTTAATTTGAGGCTTCAAATGATTATAGTCTATGACTAAACAAAAACTATCACCCAATTTTAAAATTAACAAGTTGCGATAACAGACCTTTGATAGAGTCTGTACACACCATCTCATCCCAATCCCATCTAAATCCATCCATGTATAGGCCATGGACTAAAACACCATCTTCAGGTAGTGTTATCTGAAATTTTTATGCTTGTACTGGTAAATTCATTAAAATTTTTATTTATTACAAATTATCCTGTATTAAAAATGTCAGATTCATGAAAATAAATCGACATTTTGAAGTATTTCTTCTTGATTGAGTAGGGTGTATAGTTATTTTTGGTGATCAGTAAGCATATAAATCATGGGAAGGTGTGGTAGAGGGCATAATTGGTATCCAAAAAGTCTTGAGTTCAAATCCTAGGCTTGGGTATGGAGGACCTCTGAATCCACTAAGCTCTGATAGGTAACTGACTCAAATGAGGAACAGTGAAAGCAGCTAGGCCTGACAACACTATCCCTTTTGTCTAGGTCAAAGAAACATGTGAGCTCAATATTATGTCTAAAAAAGAAAAGGGTTATATTTACTTCTTTTTATGCCAATGTGAAGCAAGAATGAAAAATTAGCAAGTAAATCTGCTACTAATAAAAATGACACCATTTTTAGGTGAGATTCTGGTAAAATAACCATCTATCTTAATATGTCTACATTTTGGAAAACATTATTTACCAGTAGCTGAATAAACTTTACTATTTAAAAAAATAATTACTTCTTTATCCATAGCAATTTCTTCTCCAAATTTAAGATTTTGCATCTGGACTGTTACTTCAGCCTGATCCCTGTAAACCTTGATCATATTATATTTAAAACTCAAGTGGTCAATAGGGAGGTTGTACTTTCTAGCATAATTTTGCAGAGTGCCCGTCAAAAATCCTGAGGGAAAATATAAGCCAGTATTTATCGGTTAAATAGGGGCGAAAAATGAAATTGATTCTTAAACTTAAAAAGATATATGTATATATCATAATTTTCCACTAATTAATTTATCAAAACATGGACATATATATATTGAAAAAGGCCTACATGTAATATTTAGAAACTGCATCTTTTTAGAGGAAAAATAGTCTATTCTACTAGTAGGGACACTGATAACTTGGGGTAGTAATGGACACATGAAAAGTGTGTGTGTGTATATATATATATATTTATTTATATATATATATATATATAAAAATTATATATATACTCTGTCTCGCCACGGTGAATCTTTTTAAAATGCACTTGGGAACAGAACAAAACACAAACACAAAAGAAAACACAAAAAAAACACAAACGCACACAAACATAAAAAAAAGCAAATGCAAACACAACGCAAAAGCAAATAAAAGCTAAACAGAAAACAAACACAATGCAGACACAAAAGCAAAAAAATACAACCGAAAAAGCAATCACAAACGCATTGCATAAACACAAACTTAAGTGCAAACATAAATGCTAACCCATAGCCCTCACAGCATAGCCCATCTCTAAGAATCGAACCCTAACCGGGCGCCGGTGGAACCTCCTTATTCAATTTAGTGAACCACTATAAAAAACCCAGCTTGTTCACAAACCGAAAGATAGAAGAAAACATAGAGGACATTTCTAAACTGTTATTGATTAAAAATAATAATTAGTAAACAGTACATTCAGTGTATAAAATAAATAAAAGGCGGCATTTAAAATATCTGTTTTACCTACCATATTGCACGTAATCAATCAATGCTAATTATATTATTCCAACAATAATGCCCTCTTAGATGTCCGCGGGATTTGCATTCAAATTTTTTTTTATTAGCGTGAATCGAATTGAAAAACAAAATGTAAACGCAAACACAAATGAAAATGCAAAAAAATACAAACGCAAAAAACACAAATGAAAATGCAAAAAACACAAACTCAACATGCATAACATAAACGCAACTTAAATTCAAACATAAACACCAAATCGCACCCTGATTCCACTTAGTAAACGACTATAAAATACCAACTTATCCATGAAATAAACAAAAGACAGTATTTAAAATATCCCTGTAATAACTACTTTATCAATCCATGCTAATTATAAGATTCCAACAATAATAGACTCTCGGTCGTCCACGGAATTTGCATTCACATTTTTTATTAGCGTGAGTTGAATTTATTTTTTAATTACTTCCCATGGCATAATTATTAAACTTTTTAATTAATTAGTTGTTTTCGATCCTCCTGTTATTAAAGTGTATACAATTTTTCTAGGAAAATAAGCGAAAATATTATTTGACATTGATCCGTTTAATATGTTTTAGCATATATTTTAGCATGTATTTAATATTTTCTATACTTTATGCAAAAGAGTAAAGACTGTGCCAACTATACAAAAAATTTAAGTCGTTATATAAATAAACCCTTCGCCATTAATTATAATAATACAATTTGATGTAAGTAAAATTCACGTCATGTGCTGTTGTTTACTTTTAAAGTTTCAAAATCTATAGCGATGACGGAAGGAAAGAAGGACTGACACACTACCACCAGGACTGACACAATTATATTATAAATATATATATTAACCTTGCGGAAAGAAAAATCCAGAAAGCCAGTATGATTTTGGCAGCCCATGAACAATCCAGTTGTTAATGAAGGCACATCTCAAAACCAAATCTTTTACCCAAGAGCCAAGAGGTTTCAAAGACGGATAAGCAGCAGTAGCCCAAAGTCCTGGGACCTGAAGAAGGAATTTTTACTATTTGCAGAAATATCTCAGATGCATAATCTTTTATACATTTTGGAAAAATGTGTCAAAACTTTTTCAGAGTAATGAGTTATGTGATGTAAACAATTTTTTATTACTTTAATTATAGATTTTAATAGATTTTTAATATTTTTAGAAACAACAATTATATGATAATATAGTTGCAAAAATTACAATAATGTGAAAAAACAATATACTTGGTTATTTAGAAAAGCATTATAAACTCTTTCCAGTTCTTCACTCATAACAACAAAGCCTTTGATGGCTTTCTGTAGTTGTTCTAATGAATTCTGTAAAATATTGGATAAATCACATTTATGTAAATAATTATTGTTATTTGTAACATGGGCATGGTCTATCTATTTCTTCTAATAAATCCAATAAATAGATTTGGCCCTTTAGATTATGGTATGGTTTCATTCTTTTTTGTATTCAATTTAAAAGTGTTTTTTTTTTGTTTGTTTTTCTAAACCTCAATTTTTGTGTGATTAGGAGTTTTAATACAAAAAATTAATAAGTATATATGTCAACCTTGATAACCCTAAGTAGCTTGTTGAATCTGTCAACCTCCTGTTGCAAAACTGTAGTTAGTGAGTTCATACGACCTTTTTCATCAAGCTGAAGTGGAACATTTGTAGAATAAAAATGCTGCTGTGTAAGCTACAAGATATATCAGACTTAAGCAAAGTTTATTATTTAATTTTCCAACAAAGAATTAAACAATAATACCTTAGAATTTTTGTTTAAAATGTCTTCTGTTCATTTAAAAGTATACCTGAAACATCTCAGCAGTTGCTTGTTCAATGTCCAATTTATCCATTAGTTTTCCTTTAATGTTCTCAGCAAGTTCATCTGCTATTTCATCATTGGATTTGCCAGTGCCACCAGATGAAAGACGAGGCTGCACATCTAGTATAGTGCCAATAAGAGCATTTGTT